>NC_137619.1:13993824-14211324 GCF_963280865.1 Gymnoscopelus braueri | reverse complement strand
TGTGTGTGTGTGTGTGCGTGCGCGCACTCACGTGTGTGTGTGTGTGATTTAAGAACTTTCAAAGAGTGCACACATGCAGGGGAAATACTGATGATCAAAGACTGAGCAGAGCGGAGGATGCAATGTACTGTACTGTACTGTACTGTACTGTACTGTACTGTACTGTACTGTACTGTACTGTACTGTACTGTACTGTACTGTACTGTACTGTACTGTACTGTATATTGTACTGTATATTGATGAGCTGAATAGTTTTTAAGCATTCCAATAAGCGTTCATTTATTGGTGTATGCAAATAAAAAAGTGGAAATGTGATTGATTTGAAATTAGGGGCATGTGCTATCTTTTGGGGTTTTTTCAATTCCTATTTTTGGGCGGTGTAGCCGCCCCTATAAGTGGGGTTCATTAGCTGTACTGTGATTGGCTCATTAGTACACCCCTAGCTGTACTGTGATTGGCTGACTCTATTGGCTGACTCTATTCAGCACTGTGATTGGCTAGCGAGACACATGATGACATTAATAACCTATAAATAGGATTATTCACTTCCAAAAATCCATTTTTTTTAAGTGAGCTTCCATCACTATGATGACCACTGTGATGACCACACCGCCCACTTCACACTGGGTGTGATTTTTGGGCGGTGTAGCCGCCCCTATAAGTGGGGTTGGGACACCTCATTAGCTGTACTGTGATTGGCTCATTAGTACACCCCTAGCTGTACTGTGATTGGCTGACTCTATTGGCTGACTCTATTCAGCACTGTGATTGGCTAGCGAGACACATGATGACATTAATAACCTTTAAATAGGATAATGCACTTCCAAAAATCCTTTTTTTTTGGAAGTGAGCTTCCATCACTATGATGACCACTGTGATGACCACACCGCCCACTTCACACTGGGTGTGATTTTTGGGCGGTGTAGCCGATTTTTGGGCGGTGTAGGCACTGTAGGCCTACTGTGATTGGCTGACTCTATTGGCTGACTCTATTCAGCACTGTGATTGGCTAGCGAGACACATGATGACATTAATAACCTATAAATAGGATTATGCACTTCCAAAAATCCATTTTTTTTGGAACTGAGCTTCCATCACTATGATGACCACTGTGATGACCACACCGCCCACTTCACACTGGGTGTGATTTTTTGGGCGGTGAAACCGCCCCTATATGTGAGGTTTGGATATTTGCACCCCCAATCCTGCACTGTGATTGGCCACCAGTGTACCCCCCTAACCCTGCACCGTGATTGGCCAATCACAGTCTATTCAGGACTGTGATTGGCTAGTGAAACATGACACATGTGCATAGCCCTATAAATAGGACTATGCACATTTATGTTTTTTTGTTTTTTTTATCACACTTTGTGGGTGGAAAGGGTATTAAAAAAAACACATTATTCTTTTAAGTGAGCTTCCATCGGAATATGACTTTCATAAAGAGTGTTTCAATAAATGTATTTATTTTTTGTACATGATTGGTTGACTCCATTCAGTATTGTGATTAGCTAGCAAGACACCGCCCACTTCACACTGGGTGTGATTTTTTTATATACATATACATTTATATGTATACATTTTGTATGAATGTATATATATATAAATATGGCATCGAAGACCATGAGCAAGGTGAACAGCAGAACCAAATTATTTGGGCAGAAAAGCTCAGTTTCTGGATACAGCCAGTCTTCGTTTCCGAACTCTCGTGTGGTATGTTGTTTTGATTATGCCATCGGCTCATGGTATGGAGGCCTAACCAAAGTCCTAGTTAAGTTGCAGGTTTCCCAGAACAGGCATGTCAGGGTTGCCTTGGGCTTGTCGCGAGGGACCATGTTGGGAAACATTTCCAGCAGTTGAGCTGACTCCCTCTGGAAGCTAAGTCTGTGCAAGTACAGCTAAACATGGTTCATAACATCTGTAATAGGAGAGGTTTTGTTTATTTGTCTTATCTATTTTCTTTTTCTCTCTGTTTTGACGTCCAGAGCCTTGAGGCAGGAGTGATCCGATGGGATGTCATCAGAAAGAGTATGAATAAATGTGCATGCACTTCTCTGTTTGTGTAGTCTGAATCTTTAAGGTAACAGGTTCATCACAAAGTGCTTTACAGAGCCGCAAATGACATGCATGCTTATTAATACCAGTCTGTCTGTCTGTCTGTCTGTCTGTCTGTCTGTCTGTCTGTCTGTCTGTGTAGGGTGTTTCATCCGGAAGCTCTTCCTTGATGTGCTCAACCAAACATTCACACTTCCAATGCATCTCACATGTGTGCGCGCTCACGTGCACGTGCACACATACCTAAATATTGCGTTTTCCAACCAAATGACAGACTGTCTGCTGCACGTTACCCTCCAAAACACCTGCCACTGCTTGTACACACACACACACACACACACACACACACACACACACACACACACACACACACACACACACACACACACACACACACACACACACACACACACACACACACACATACACGAGCATGCCAGTTCACAGAGCTCAGCCCCAGGTACACAGCTCCAAGCTTTAATGATGGCTGAGTGCTGGGATTCACAGAGCGAGCGAACTCTGTCTCCCAATTATCCCTCAGGACACCGAGATATGTGTGTGTGTGTGTGTGTGTGTTGTGTGCGCACACCGGGCATGTGCGTGCGTGCGTATGACTTTCTGCTCCTCGCTTGGAGATCATTAGAGAAGCACTCAGCTGTAACAGATCCCCACGGAGAGAAAGAGAGAGACAGAAACACACGGGGGAAAGAAAGAAGGAGAGAGAGAGAGGATAAAATGATCCTTTGTCTTCTAAAAGCTTCCAGGTTCCGTGTTTTCCATGCATTTCCCATGCATTTTCCATGCATTTGTTTACGATGCGGTTGCAACGTAAGACGACTGCTCCCTAAAATGTATTTCAGGGCTACAACTGTTAAATTAACATTGTCCACCATTGCATTGGTGATTTGTTTTTACCCTACAAATGCCTTATAAATCAGTGGTTCTCAAACTTTTTTGTGCCAAGGACCGTAAAATGTATACAAAAATTCCAGCACTTCCAAGATTTTTCAAAAATGTTCAAAAAAAGCAGATGTACAAGCTCACAGCGCGGCACAAAGTGACACGCTGTGAGCTTGTATATCTGCTATTTTTGAATATCCAACGCTAATATATAAAATGGCACGGATGCTTTCCCGGTTTTAATCGGTTAAGTAAAAGCAGCAATACCACAACATAGAAAGTGCAAAAGTATTGGCACAAAATGCTTTTAAGTATATTATTCTTAAAGTACCAAAAGTAATAATACAGACACATTGTTGTTTATTTATATTTTTCAAAATGTGTCATCATAGCAAATGCGAATCATTTTGAGCTTGTAGATCATGCTATTTTCGAACGGCCAAAGTATAAAATAGGGCTTTAATTGTATGCATTTCAGTAACTATACTTACAGTACTTTCCACGACTGTAATAGTGGTGTCATCCTAGCCTGTATACAGTAGAGAGCCGCTTTCCCCAGATCTATAAGGGGGAACCTCGGGGCAGTCTCTCCCATATCTTGCATCTGTCGGTGTGGTGGTGTAATCCCGGCATGGAGTGGAGCAGTGACAGTGTGTACGCGTGTATCTGTCACGAAGGCCCAGGGAGATATGTTCCATCAATACTGCCTCTGATTAGCAGTGCTGTGAAGGACAGCTTATCTCTTGTACATCTATGGAGGGAGGATGCGTAGAGGGGGATATCTAGCATTGTAAAACCACTTGAAAGCTATAGCATCACTATTCTAAGGGGTGAACGTTCGGTGGAAATATCTGATTTATAAGCTGGGGGATGATGCTACTGTCTCTAATTAGCAGTGCTGTGAGGGGCGGCTTACCTGTAGTATATCTACAGGGGGGGGGGGATGCTTAGAGCATTGGCTCTCAAAGTGGGCCCCAGGGATCCAGGGGGTCCCCAGCCAAATTATTAATACGTTATACCAAATGGACACTTATGGGTCTGTAACTCTAAGAGTGTACAAATGGAACCAAATGGACCCTTATGGGTCGGTTTGGTTCCATTTGTACACTCTCAGAGTGTACACTCTTAGAGCAGTGGTTCTCAAAGTGGGCCCCAGGGGTCCTTGGGGGGGGGGGGGGGGGTTCCAGGGGGTCCCCAGCCAAATTATTAATACGTTTTAGGAGTTAAATGAACACTGATGATTTTAAAGTGTAAGTTGGGTCAGAGAGATAAAAATTGCACCAAATAGGGGTCCAGTGGTCCATGGCCTAATGCCTAATGCATATCAGAGTGGGGGTCCTTGAAATTAAGAAAGTTGAGAATCACAAAAATCTTCTCTTATGGGGGTCCCTGGCGTATATTTTCCCAAAGGGGTCTGGGAGTTAATATTTATGTAAAGATTTGGGGGTCCTCGACTTGAAAAAGTTTGAGAAACACAGCCATTGTGAGCTTGTAGACCGGCTATTTTCACAGAAGATATTTGGAGTAGAGCAGGGTCAATGTTTTTCAGCCCAAGGACCCCCTAGCTGAGAGAGAGATGAAGCAGGGACCCCCCACTACATATTGTATAAACTTATGTTGCAGATTAAACTTTTTCATAGATTTCATATACATGCATAGTTCATTTCAGACATTTAAGCTCTTAAACCCTCAATACTCAGTAAAGTTGACCTTTGGCAATGTACTTGGTCTGCTCTTTTTTTCCCTCTACACCAAACCTCTTTGATGAAAATAGCCGATCTACAAGCTCACAACGCCTCGCAGCCCTGAGGCGTTGTGAGCTTGTAGATCTGCTATTTTCGGAGAATGTTCCCCTCAGAGTAGGGATGAAAAAAAAAATGAGAAAAAAAGTTCAAAGCTAGTGTGGCCATCTTGGTGTACTGTATGCACATACTGTAGGCCAACACAGATGTGTGCTGGCAACACACGTCTAGCACATGTGCACGTGTGTGTGTGTGTGTGTGTGTGTGTGTGTGCGCGTGCACGCACACACACACACACACACACACACACACACACACACACGCACACACACACACACACACACACACACACACGCTAAAAGAACTGGACTGACAGGGACATGAAGCGATGTGCGTCCTCCACAGAAAAGCTTAAAGTCGACAGTTTAAGTGCTCAGGGGTCCTACTCTGGAGTCATGCATTAACCAATACTTGGCAGGTGTGTGTGTGTGTGTGTGTGTGTGTGTGTGTGTGTGTGTGTGTGTGTGTGTGTGTGTGTGTGTGTGTGTGTGTGTGTGTGTGTGTGTGTGTGTGTGTGTGTGTGTGTGTGTGTGTGTGTGTGTGTGAGAGAGAGAGAGCACGTGGTTGCACACATGTCTCTGTGTGAGCGCACAACCCCCCTCCGAGTTAAACCAAGATAATGTATGTGGGTGTATTTTGGATTTTTTTTACTGTGGATGTGTGCGCATGCGTGTGGTTGTGTGTGGTTCTGTGTGCGCATGTTGTGCATGTGTGGTTGTGTGTTTGTGTGCATGTGCATGTGCGTGTGCGTGTGCGTGTGCGTGTGCGTGTGCGTGTGCGTGTGCGCGTGCGTGTGTGTGCGTGTGTGGGTGGCAGATCTCAGTAGAAGTTTGAAAGGAGGGGGTGTGGACCGGTGGTGCATTGGTGAGCACAGCACAGCTTGTTGCTAAGAGCTCCCAACATCTCCAGCACTGTGAGGCTCATGTGCTACATGAGGTGTCTCTAAGAATCCAGGCCCACTCTCTCTGTCTGCCTCCCTCACACACACACACACACACACACACACACACACACACACACACACACACACACACACACACACACACACACACACACACACACACACACACACACACACACACACACACACACACACACACACACACACACACACACACACACACACACAGCTTGTCACCGCTTGGATTGTGAAGTAATAATCATTACTCCGGAGCTGCCCTATTCTGCGCTGTGCTCTGATGATTCATTACACACACACACACACACACACACACACACACACACACACACACACACACACACACACACACACACACACACACACACACACACACACACACACTCTCTCTCTCTCTCTTAGGCACGCACACACAAGCAGCAACATCCTCAGTGATATTTTATCCATTTATAACTCCAGAGGTAACCACATGAACACTATAGCGTCCTTATGCTGGGGTGAACATTCTAGCAGATACAAGCTCACAGGGAAAAAAGGAGCGGGTCTAGTATAGAGCCCTGGGGGACTCCGGTCAACTAAGTATATCGTTGCTGTCGGGCAGACACCTCTTGTATCTCCATTTTTTTGTCTTTATTTTTTTTCATAAATGAATGCCCTACTTGATCATACTACAGCGTCACACAAAAGTATCAAAAGTAGCAGAACTGCAAGCTCGAAACGCAGCGCTATTGCTATTGCTAACAGTTTTAGACATAATGAGGTTTCCACCCGACAGTGACGATTACGTTTCTTCTTTCGTGTATCGTCAGATTCAGTTCAGCATCATGTAGCCATGCCCTCGTCTCTGGTCCTACAGTATGTTGAAGAGGCTGCCTTCTGAAGGTGGTCTAGGGGGCAGGTGGTAATTATGATGCTCGGCAGTCTGCTCAGACTCGCTGCACTCGCATGCTGTGCTGTCTGCCAGGTCCCGCTTCTTAACCCATTTAGACCAGAGGCTGATTTATCAAAAAAAGAAAAAAGAAAATCATGTTGCTACAGTATTTATCGTCTCTATTGAGTGGAAATCTCCAAATGGCTGCGTTTCGAGCTTGAAGATCTGCTACTTTTGATACGTTTGTGTGACGCTGTTGTATAAGGCATTCATTTACGAAAAAGCACAAAAAGTTGGAATAAAGAGATAAGTGGTTTATGCCCGACTGCAACCATATATAGTAACAACTAAAATGACACAGATGCTTTTCCATATTTAAAGATATCATAACGTATAGGCTTTCCAGATCTAAATGGGTTAATAAATGATGTGAACCGGCCGACCCTGACCCCAGAACGTAGGTGGTTCAGAATGGTCCATTGCCGGCCGGCAAGGTAGGTCTTCACCTTTGACGCGATCCCCCCGGCTCCCATATGTAGCCATGGATTTGTGTGGGACCGGCCGTCTCCCACTCCGGCTTCCAAGATGCTGCCAGCCATGCATTCATTAGCCTGAGGCTACGAGCTCAATCGATGGTCTTGAAAGGCGGATCCAAAACACAGCCGCCCGGATTTGTGCGTGGCTTCCTATTGCTTCACCAATCTATGTCCCCGCCTCCCCTCCCCTCCCCCCCCCGGCCTGTGCACGGAGCACGCTGACGTCACCAAATTTAGAGCGACGCCCCTCTGCACTCTGATTGGTTAGGAGATAACAAGGCTCAAGACCATCGTTCCTGCATGGCTCCCCCAGGCTTTTTTTCTTTTGTAAAAAAAAAAAAGCATGGGTTTCCGAGGCTATGCATTCATAGACAGGTTGACAGGGATAGAATGGAGCATCTGTTGTGTGTGTTGCCTTATTGTAGAGATGGTGGGACTTGGAGGCGCCACTGTCGTTGTGGTATCAAACAGGATGTGCCAATCATGTTTCTGAGCTTTCTTTGCCAGGGCGATTTCCGCCAGGACTGGCAGGTGGAACACAGGGTTGGGATTCAGACAGCCAGCTACGATCCAGAGGGCACTGATGATGGTGACATCAACAGGGGCTTCTCCTCCAAGGCTGGGGCGCAGTATTCGGCTGCAGAAAATACCAGGGCTTACGTGGATGTTCGTAGCATCTTGGCGGGGGCTCCTCCACAAAATGTCTTCCATTAATAATTTGTGCAGTCATACTTTTAAAAGTCAAATTTCAAATTAAGTGTGATTACATGAACATGTGGCATACAGTATTTTTTTAATGCAGCTTCTTACACATTTCACGTTTGCTGGTGATATTTATCTCAGTTAAAATATCATACCACACTATGATAGAACACATGAATGGGTAGGTTTTGATCTTAGCTGCAATACCTCTGGCTTCACGTCTTGTTTTAGCTCCACACACGCCAGTTAGACTTTCATTTTCTGCCAACGACAGCAGTGCATCATATATATCCCCTAACTGGTGTCTGATGGGTTTAAGCGCTGAAGGTTTGACTGTGAGGCCACGCTCACATGTGCTGTTTGAACTTGTCCCAGCGAGAGGTAGAAGCAGAGAAGAAATTATAGACCTCCTGGATTGTTGTGAAGAAGTCCACTGCCCGCAGACAACATGAGGCTGCATCATTAACCACCAAATTCAGAGAGTGGGCACAGCACGGCACATAAAACACTCTCGGGTTTATGTCCAGCACTCGCTTTTGCACACCGCTATGTTTACCTCGCATGTTTGATCCATTGTCGTAGCCTTGACCTCTCATATCCATAATGTCAATATGAAGCTCCTTGAGTATCTCAACAAGTACATCAGTCAACCCGGCACCTGTACAGGTATTAACCTCTGTGAATTCCAAGAAATGTTCTCTTATCTCCACTATTCCTTCCTGTGTAGTAACAAAACGCACAATCACGGTCATCTGTTCTGTCCTACTCACATCAGGGGTACAATCTAAAATCATGGAATAGTATTTAGCTGTACTCAGCATACTGAGAATGTTTTTCTAAATTTGGGATGATAGCATTGCTATGATTTCATTTTGGCTGTCTTTGCCTAAATAGTGGACGTGCGTTTGTTCTGAAGTTACTCTCTTAACATGAGAAGCCATAATGCTGTCAAAAAGGCTAATCGCATCCACTAATTTGAGGAAGTTGCCATTGTTACGCTCACACAATCGATCTGATCCACCACGAAATGCCAGGTTTTGCATAGCCATTACTCTGATAATAGTAATCAAACGCAACAACACATTGTGCCAGTGCATTGTCTCGGCAGCCAGTTTGCGCTGATGTTGGGCATCAATGGTGTTTTGTGAGGCCAATCTTTTGTCCAACTCTTTACATTTCAGAAAACTGTCTATATGCTCTGTTGATTTTTCATGGGCGCTAAGGATACCTGACGCATTATGCCAGTCTCTAACACCTTCTTCTCTAGCAAGAGCTGACTTTCTCTCGCTTACACAAAAACGTTTACAACAGAAGCAAAACATAACGTCTTTGCTTACTGAATAAACAAGCCAGGGCCTTTCCAGTTTCTCTCCATTTGTTAATTTGCAACTGTAATGAGCCTCTGAAAATCTTCTTAGTATATCATCCTTGCGGCTGCCCTTGATCTTAGGGAAATTAATTCCTCTTACTTGGTGTGGTCCTCTCTGAATCAAAATGTCTCTAAGCCCCTGTGTTATTGTTGCTGGCCATATACCTGGATCATTTAAGTCGTCCACACTGTGTACAAGTTCAACTTCTGGTGGTGATCTGCTCTCCAGCAGCGCTGCTGATAACAGCAGTTGTTTCTTGTGCAGTCGGTGCAGAACATGACGGCGGGCGCGGACTTAATGGTTGTGGTGGTAATCATGCAACTTGGCCCAGGGATCTCTTCATTCAGTTCAACATCTTGTGGTTGTGGTTGTGGAGGAGATGAGGTAGCTGTACCTGTGTGACTGCAGCCAGCGGCCTCGTTCAGTGATGAGACAGAAACTGTCACTGTGCTTGCTCCTTCAATTGCCGCCTCTTTTTGTACTCACAGCCTGATAATCTTGGTCTTTTTGACATATTTGCTTTAATGAACTAGTAGTACCTGCGCTTCCTGTTTACTTCAGTCATGGCTCATGGGTCACTGGGTGTGTGTGTGTGTGTGTGTGTGTGTGTGTGTGTGTGTGTGTGTGTGTGTGTGTGTGTGTGTGTGTGTGTGTGTGTGTGTGTGTGTGTGTGTGTGTGTGTGCTCGCGCGTGTGTGTGTGCGTGCGTGCGTGCATGCGTGTACTGGGGCGTCACGTTTTTGATTGATTGATTGAAATTTTTATTAGGCAAAAGAATGTAAAACAACACAGTTACATTTATAACACTTTTGTCTAAAAGGTCCGACCAAAAAAGTCCTTGCGGACTTGTTTCCGTTGGGGTCCTTGAATTAATTTCATAGACATATATAGTAGCAACCAAACAGTTCAAAAATCAACATAAAAATACAGAGAAAAAAATACCACTATGTACAAAAAAGAAAGCATGAAAAATAAAAAATATATACAAAACTAGAAAAAGTGCTCCTCGGAGCACAGGTCTCCGCCAGGTAAGGTAGGTTATTGTGGGCCAGTAATGTTCAGAATTTGCCAATCAGGATGGAATATAAAAAATTGGAGGGAACCATCTTGATCACTTGACTATAGAGATAATGTGTACTGATTTGCATGATGTTTGGACAAAATGTGTAGGAGTAACATAAAAAAGAAAAATCGGCCTCCTGGTGGCGCTATGATAGGGCAATGTTAAAAGGGTGGCGTTTGTTCTTCAACGTAGTGCGAATGTGCGTGCAAAGTTCCACCGCAATCGGACGCTGCGTTCATGATTTGCGACATTTTGTTCAAAACGGGCCACTCCTGCAAACTTTAGATGTCAATGTTAGCCAATAAGGATGGAATATGAAAAATCAAACAGAACCATCTTGATCACATGACTATAGAGATCATGTGTACCGATTTGCGTGACATTTGGATAAAATATGAAAGCTTAATCTCAAAATATGTGTTTTACATAAGTCGGCCTCCTGGTGGCGCTATAAAAGGCTAATGTGAAAAATGCAGGGCAGATGTTTTTCCTTGGCCTCTAGGGAGTATGCGTGCAAAGTTTCACGCAGATCGGTGCAGTTACAGTTAAAAACGCAAATTGGCCTTTTATAGCGCCACCATGAGGCTGATTTGAAAATGTTCAAGTGGCATTTCTTCCTCGGCATAGTGGGAATGTGCGTGTGAAATTTCACGGAAATCGCAAGCTGCGTTCATGATTTGAGGCATTTAGTTAAAAATGGACCAATCCTGCAAACTTTGGAAGCCAACCTTAGCCAATCAGGATGGAATATGGAAAATCAGACAGATCCGTGTTGATCACATGATTATAGAGATACTGTGTACCGATTTGCGTGATGTTTGGATAAAATCTGGAGGAGTAATATCAAAAAATGGGTTTTGCACAAATCGACCTCCTGGTGGCGCTATAACAGGGCCATGTAAAAAAATTGGGGCAGAGGTTCTGAATTGGCATCCAGGGAGTGTGTGTGCACATTTTTGCAGCGACCGGGCCAACGGTGCCGGAGATTAGCTGTTCACAGACAGATGGACACACGGACACACGGACACACGGACGGACGGACGGACGGACGGACAAGGGGTAAAACATACTCTCTCGCCATGCCTTACGGCCTGGCGGAGACAAAAAGGGGAGGGGGGGGGGGTCGTCCGTCTACAGGGAAAATGGTACTAGCTCCTCTTTTGGCCTCCAGAAAGGTGAGTTTCTAGGGCTGTTTTGAATGGGCCCAGCGAACTGCATTTTTTGAGGGATGGGGTTAGACTATTCCATACCTTGGTGGCTGTGCTGTAGAAGGAGAATTTGCCCATGTTTGTTTTATGGGTGGGTGGTACCAGATTGTTGTTTACGCTCCCTCTAGTTTTGTGACTGTGGGTGTCACTAACTTTTTCGAGGTATTTATACAGATATGCGGGTATAGGGGGCATTTCGGGCATCTCTGCATTTACAATTTTGAAGACCAGTCCCATTTTTTGTTGTTTAACCCTGTCTTCCACCCTGAGCCAGCCTAGGCTGGCAAAGTGGTGGCCCTCCCTCCCCAAGGCGGCTTCAGGGGCAGCGATTGGCACATTCATTCATTCGAGAGATTACTACTATTGAGAGAGAGATGACTACCGTCCCTAAATTGTCTTTTTCTGAGGCAGAATAAACCATGCTTCACTGGTGTAGTTCACGAGGGCTCTTTATTGTAACCCCATGTAGACAACAACAACAACGTGAAAAACTGTAACACAAAACAAATTTAAACAATGAATTATAAACATGATGAAATATAAATGTCCATGTTGACAATCATAGTGTCTTTTTAAATGCCCATGAATGAATTGTCCGTGTTGATGAATGAATTGTTTGTCCATATTTACATAAACATAAACACATCTGATACAACAACAATGATGACAATTTACACAAAGATAAGACATAACAAAAACATACCGTGTGTGCCTTCTGCACAGATATCTAGGAGGTTAGATTTGTTATAGTTTTCAAAAACTATTTTTAGCTGAAGGAGAGCTCCTTCCCTCTTCAGAACTCAGTAGTACTGATTACAGGCCTCTAAGGTATAACAGGTGAACCCAATGTTCAGTGATTGGTGTTACGTGACTGACCAGGTAACATGACACGACCTGAACTGTAGATGAGTGCAGTAATATACAAATAATCAATACAGTGTTTCACTCTAATATAAACCACATTCAAAATGTAAATAAAATACAAAAAATATACAACAGTATACGAAGCTACAATGACTACTATTGAGAACACTATTGAGAACACGTCAACCAAGCCTAGTATGAAAACACAAACACGAAATACAAACCATAGCATGAAAAAAACTGCCACTGCCAAGCTGAAAAAAACAGAAAACACGGCTTAACCCCACATCAACACTGCAAGGCTAAGACAATAGCACATAAAACGACCAGGAGAAACTCCCAGAGTAGCAATACCACGAAAGAAATATTTGGTCCAGAGACTTGTTTTGGTTCACGCCTAAAGATGAACTTGTTGCAGAACAAAAGGGCAGGATCTTCAGGGTGTGACTGATTAAATAAAATGCAGAAACATACATCAGTACTCAAATCTAGGGGGTTTGCTGCCCTGCTTTCTCAGCCCCTTATCTCAAATCGGTCACAGCCTCACCTGAAAATTCCCACACTATTATTAACCAATGATAAATGATAATATTAGTTTAGACTTCCTAATCCATGTTTAATAGATACTTTTAGTCCTGGATATACCACATAAATATGGCTACTGTACATAGAGCCTATTTGATGAATATTAATAAATGAATGTTTCATACCCCAGGTCAATGAGCTCCCCATATTTGACATATTTGATGGAGGCCGGTGAGGAGGAGATCTTTTCTTGGCACTGCGCCATTGGTGCTTCCTTCAGAAGGAGGGCGGTGCAGGGCTCTCCGATAGCGAAACACTCCTGTCACCTGCTTCAAAGTCTAGTGGTTGTTGCTGTCCTTTACGCCCCACTTAACCTGCAGACATCACGAGAAAAACACATGTGAGTTTTCATTCCAAAATGAGACATTCTCCCTTTAATGGCTTAAGCCCTGCAGGCTATTTACTTGAGTGTACAGCGAAAATAGCCAATCTTCACGCCCACAACGTCCCGAAGCTTGTGAGCTTGTAAATTTAAATATCTTTGGACATTTTGGACATTTATGAAATGTTATGAACATTTTTGAACATTTCCCTCTACAATGACATGCCCAAAATAGGGACACCACGTTTAAAGTGGTTAAAGAGTCACTTTTACAAAAGGTATAGGTTGAGGTAAAATCCAGCTGTAGATAATATTGCAGTTATTTTTATTTAATGATTGTTACTTAAATAATAGCAACATTTTAAATTGCATAATTATTCTGCTCACTGTAATATCTTGTATATAAAAAGAAAATAAGAGGCGGAACAAGCTAAAGCAATGTTGCAAATGCAGACAGATACTTATCTGTTGGTTTCACTGGAAGTAGCCTACTCAGATTTTAGTAGCCTACTCAGTAAAAGTAGCAAAACCAAAATGTAGAAATACTCTGTTACAAATAAAAGTCTGTTGTCAAAATTGTGCTTAGTACAAACGTATTGGCATCAAAATATACTTTTTTCAAAAGTTTTAACAATTGGTCAAAATCTTTCAAAAGTAGCAGGTCTACATTGTGAGGCATTGTGAGCTTGACGATCTGTAATACTAATAATACATCTTAGTCTTCAAATTAACTTTTAAATACATTTTTCAAAATATATAATAATTGTAGTGGAGTAAAAAGTAAAAAGTAAGTATATTACAATATTGTAATATAAAGAAAACAATTCAGTTAAAATGTAATAAGGAAAACCAAGACAATTCACCTTACTTACTTGACTTATCTTGAGTAGGATATCCAACAACAGCTGAGTAGAAGAAACTAACAGCTTCTCAAAAGTATGTTTTGTAGTAATTATAACTCATCCATTCGGTCAAGTCCTCAAGCCTCAATGTATGAACTGAGGTTCATGATATGCTATTTATACTGTATGTGCTGCTCTGTCTTTCTCTTTGATTCAATCATTCACAGTTCTTTGATATACAGCCTTATCAAAAACCTTTTCAGCTGAGACAGTCATTTACAGTTCTCTGACAATCAGCTTGATCAAAGGGTTCTCTGTCTTTCTCTCTCTCTCTATTCAAATCAATTCAATTCAAAGGGCTTTATTGGCATGAGAAAACATACATTTATATTGCCAAAGCAAAAGTGGAACGAAACTATTACAAAAAACAATGTAGGTACAATTAAATGGGAATAAAGAAATGTGTAAACAGATCTGTGTTACATTGCACCTGTCTTACAAAACCATAACAATTGTGCATTTGCTGTCGGAAAAGGTTATAAATCCACGTAGGAAAAGTTATCTGTGGAAAAAATTACTTTTTAACAAACTTTTTTTTCTGTTTTAACCTACAAATATCACCTTATTTTACATCTTAAAATGTTCCTTTATAATATTCAGCAAATTACTTCAGAATGTTATTTAGATGTCAGCCAAACATTGATTTTAATTGCAAGCTTAAAGCACTCAGAGAAACATCAGTGAGATGTTCGATGAGCAAGATTTGACCTTGATGTCACCTTGGCCTTAACTTCTTATAAGTATTGTTTGAAGAACAGTGTCCGATCCAGGCGTACATCAAGGTCCTGCTGCAACTCCAGGCGCTTGTTGCGATCAAACATAGCTGTTCCCTTTTTGCTTCTCTGTTGTGAAGATCGAATGGAGCGGACATTTTCTTGCATAGGGTCTTGATTCTTGATTTAAGTGGTTACAAAAACACTGAGGATATTTACAGCGTCACCTCCCCGAGGTTTATTCAATACGTACGTATTAAAGTTCATCTTTCTGTTTTCTGTTTTCACGGTCAGGCCTCAATAAAACAGGGAACTTGTTTTTCACTTTAATGAACTAGGCTTTGCTTCTCTTCCCATCTCTCTGCCGGTGACACTAACCAACGCTGTCTCCTACCTGCCTGTAATAAAGGCTTGAGGGGGAAAAGAGTTGCATGTTTACACGTCAAATCACATTGAAAGCTTGTTTGCCATCTGTGTGTGTGTACATATGGGAGACGGCGCAGCTGTTTTATTAGTGTAAGTCTGAATTATAACGTCCTTCAGGGAGACTTTGCCCCCTTGCCGACGACAGATTTTAAAAAAGGAGTCTTTACTGTGTACAGAAGAACTGCAGGCAGAAACGTCATGTGGATTAAAACACTACTTTCTGCCAAGGAAGTCAGTGCATGAATAGTCTCGCCGACTTTGAATAAAAAAAACGTCCTCGCGTTGGAAAGTTTGCACAATTGCTGTGAATTATTCAGCCGGCACCTCCCTCCCCTGGATAACCCATCTTTATGCTGCATGAACTGAGGATTCGTTTGCTGCTCATGACTATAGGGGTTTGGCTCTTTTCACTCCAGGGCTGTGATTAAAAAGAGTAAATGCCAGTAGTAACCTTGAAAAATAATTGGGTTATTTTTCTCAGCGTGCAGCCAGAGAAAGTGAATTGTAATAATCTCTCTCAACTGTGCAATTTTCCCTCCATTATTTTGCTCGCTTTGCAGATTAATCAGAGTAAATACTCGCACACACACACACACACACACACACACACACACACACACACACACACACACACACACACACACACACACACACACACAGTATTTCATGCATGCACAGGGAAAAGAAGACTACGCTTTTCTGTCAATGGTGATATTAAAAAAGGCAGAAAGAAAATAAGAAATCGATTTTCTAAGGCTTTCCTCAGGACAAAAAGGAATCGTAAAAGCAAAACCATTCTTCTCAAAGTTTTGTCTCGGTTTACTCAGGTGACTAAACTAAACTGGTGCGTTCATCCAGCCTGCTCTTATACATGGGCATGTCCTGGAGGTCGCTGTGGGTTGCTGTGGGTCACAGAACAATTAAATATCCCTTTTGTTTTGGTTTCCTACATTGATATCCCGGGGGGAGACATCAAATGTCTCTTTTGGGTCTTGAGCTAAAAAGCTGGGAACCACTGGCTTAGCACACTCATTTTGGCCCCCAGGGGCCTCTGGAGCGCCTATTTGTCTTAAGCCATTTGGCATAGGCAAAGGCTATGGCTATTTTGGGGCCAATGGCATGGGACAGTATGGGAACCCCCTCGCTTATATATACCCCTCACTTATTAGCTTGCTCTGAAATCCATTTTGTGCCCATGTCTCCCAGAGCCTGTACCCAGCAGTTGCCTGCAGTTCACAGGGTGGGGTGGGTCTGTAGGCTACTAGCGTAGCGTAGCGCGTGCCCCTGGCGGGACCGTACCTATGTTCCCCGGGTCCTATGTTCCCCGCTTTCCTAGGGAGAGCGGGGAATATAGGACCTAACCTAAACCTAACCCTAACCCTAACCTTAGTGGGGAACATAGAACCCGGGGAACATAGGTATGACCCCCCCCTGGCCACTATCAGAGTTCAGTGTTCCAGCCAGTAGACATTCAGAAAGGGCACAGAATAATGTATGAAGTGAGAAAAAAAAGGAGAACAACAACATGTACATGTGCTTGGTGTACCAACCCATTCCCCCCAAATGTTAACCAATTAAACCCTATCGCAACATGCCGCGTTGTGAGCTAGCCTGCAGAGCTGCTACTTTTGCCGAATGCTCGCCTCTTTGCCGAATGTTTGCCAATATTTTCACCGAATGCTTGCCTATCATGACAAGCCCATAGGAACACTACTAGGGTTCAAGTTTCAAGTGGTTAAAATGACTTTCCTTTACTGCAGATGACAGCCCTCTTGACCCATTGAGGCCTATACTTTTCTCAGTGGACCAGCATGCTCTTGTCCTTGGTATGTTAGCAAAGGTCAATCTGACGAGTGGAACAACTGCTCTTGAAAAGGGTTAAGGGCAACTACAGCGAACAAACTCCTACCCACACACAACGGGGAGAACCTCGACTTTGTGCCACTGGGGAGAGGATCATGCCTACTTATGTAAATCCCCTCAAAAGCAGAATGCAGTCTTATCTCTTCACAGCAGGACGGACTGCTGCAAATGCTTCAAAAAGAATTAGCGGGCAGTGTGACCCCCTCTAAGTCATATCAATGCAAAGCATATACTTGTAAGGAAACAATAATAAACTATGCACCTGCAACAAGGAAGCCTTTCCACGTAATGAGGAGTAAGTAAGTTGGTCGGAGAGGCTTATTGTTGGTATCAGCCGAGAACGCGGGTGTCTATCCCTGTTACAATACTCTATACCCCTGGGAGATGTAATAGTAGGGCACTTTAGAGGCTCCGTGAGCACCCCAAAAACACATCTCTGTAACCTGTTTTTTTAGGACCCTAAAGGTGTCTAGTTATGATTTCTTCTTGTTGCCGTTGTCAACTAATGTCCCATGGGGTTTATTTTTAACCATTTCTGACACCTACCCCCAACCCAAACCATAACATGGAGATAACAGAGAATACCATAACTCTTGAAGTAAACAACATACAGCGACAAATGAACACATTTTTCTATATCATTTTGACCCAAGGAATTCATTAAAGTGGTTATTTTAAAGATTCAAGCACATCTTGACTCTATTTCAGGACATAAACAGCCAAAAACTAGCAGAAAATGTTCAAATCACAATTATCACATCTATATTTCTCTTTGTACTAAACTTTTAAGGTGTATTATTTTTTACCATATGTTTTTTAGGACCTTTATGGTGTCTAGTTAAGATTTATTCTTGTTGCCCTGGTCAAATAATGGCCCATGGGGTTCATTTGAACCCTTTCTGACACCTATTCCCAATCAAACCATAAAAGGAGATAACAGAAAATACCATAACTCTTGAAGTAAACAACCTACAGAGACAAATAAACACATCTTTCTATATCATTTGGACCCAAGGAATTCATTAAAGTGGTTAATATGAAGATTCAAGCACATTTTTACTCTATTTCAGGACAGAAACAGCAAAGAAAATAGCAGAATATTTTGAAATCATATCTATATTTCTCTTTGTACTTCATTTTTAAGGTGTATTCTTTTTTTACCATATGTCTTTTAGGACCCTAAATGTGTCTAGTTAAGTTTGAATCTTGTTGCCCTGGTCAAATAATGTCCCATGGGGTTTATTTTAACCCTTTGTTACACCTATTCCCAACCCGAACCATACAATGGAGACAATAGAAAATACCATAAATCTTCAAGTAAACAACATACAGAGACAAATGAACGCATTTCTATGTATAATTTTGACCCAAGGAATTCATTTAAGTGGTTATTATTAAGATTCAAGCAGGTCTTGACTCTATTTCAGGACAGAAACTGAAAAAGAATAACAGAAAATTGTCAAAATGTCACATCTATATTAATCCTTGTATTAAATACTTAAGGTGTATTCTACTTTACCCCATGTTTTTAGGACCCTTATGGTGTCTAGTTAAGATTTCTTCTTGTTGCCCAGGTCAACTAATGTCCCATGGGGTTCATTTGGTGACCATTTTAAATCGATGTCCTCAGGAGTGGCGTTTTCATATCTGAACCAGACAACGTACAAAGACAAATAAACCCACTTTTTCATAGAATGTTTACACCAGGAATCTAATGGAAAGGTCACTGACATGGTACAACCATTCTTTATTGGTGAAAAACACATACATATCAAATTCTGGCTTATATTTAGGCATAATATAACTTTCTTAAATAATCAAAACACAATTTCACTGATCAGTATCATCCATCTCATCATCAAACTCCACCTCATCCTCTTCCCTCTCATCATCATCATCATCATCACCACTGATGACACCAGCAGCCAACAGGTCAATGAGAAATAGGGGCAGAATTGGCCCACAAGACCAGACAGGCTCCAAAATCCCTCCTTCCGTCTTCTGCCACCATGACCATCATCGTAGGATTTAGGCCTACAAAAGATTAGCTCAGCTGCTCGCTTGTAACAGGTCACTCTATAGTTCACCCACTGGATGTGGGGGATGAGTGTGTCCTGGCATGGGGCAAGCGAGCTGGTCCACGCCTCAGCCTCTACTGCGCCTTGATGGAATTCCATCAAGGGCGCAGTAGAGGCTGAGGCGTGGACTTTCGTAGAAATTCATAGTGCAAGGTCCAGCCACCAGGAAACCCCAGGACTTTAAGTTCTTTCTGGGCAATGAGGAAAATAAGCGACAGCTCTGCCAGTTGATGCTCAAGGTCTGGGGGAGTAAGGAGGCAGCATCCCGGCTGGCAAAATGTGAAACAGCTGCTCTCATCGTGGAAGGAACAGCTCATAAACTTGTGGCATTAGATTGAGAAGTGAGTTGATTGATCAATACCTAGATAACTTTGGTGAGTTCTTGTGTTAGCAGATTTGCCAAGAATGATTGTTGATGTTGATGACGACATCAACCTGCTCATCTACCTTGACACTGGCACAGGCAGGCACCGTCAGCTGGTAAATGTCACAGAGCTAGCAACCTCTCTTGGGCAGCCATACTGTAGCACCCTGCGTGGGTACCATCAGGGCTGTACTAGTTCCTTCAAGGGCAAGGTGGCACCACTCAAAAAGCTCCAGAAGAACCCCACATTTCAAAAGGCTTTCAGGTTGGTGTATGATCATCCTAACTAAATATTTAATGATGATGATGATGATAAGAGGGAAGAGGTTGAGATGGATGATACTGATCAGTGAAATTATGTTTTGATTATTTAAGAAAGTTATATTATGCCTAAATGTAAGCCAGAATTTTATATTTGTGTGTTTTTCACCAATAAAGAATGGTTGTACCATGTCAGTGACCTTTCCATTAGATTCCTGGTGTAAACATTCTATGAAAAAGTGGGTTTATTTGTCTTTGTACGTTGTCTGGTTCAGATAAGAAAACGCCACTCCTGTGGACATCAATTTAAAATGGTCACCAAATGATGAACCATGGGACAAGAAGAAATCTTAACTAGACACCATAAGGGTCCTAAAAACATGGGGTAAAGTAGAACACGCCTTAAGTATTTAATACAAGGATTAATATAGATGTGACATTTTGTCATTTTCTGTTATTGTTTTCAGTTTCTGTCCTGAAATAGAGTCAAGACCTGCTTGAATCTTAATAATAACCACTTTAATGAATTCCTTGGGTCAAAATCATCTATAGAAATGTGTTAATTTGTCTCTGTTTGATATTTGTTGTTTACTTCAAGAGTTATGGTATTTTCTATTGTCTCCATTGCATGGTTTGGGTTGGGAATAGGTGTAAGAAATGGTTAAAATAAACCCCATGGGACATTATTTGACAAAGGCAACAAGATTAAAACCTAACTAGACACCTTTAGGGTCCTAAAAGACATTATGGTAAAAAATAATATACCTTAAAATGTAGTACAAAGAGAAATATAGATGTGATTTCAAAATATTCTGCAATTTTTTTTGCTGTTTCTGTCCTGAAATAGAGTCAAAATGTGCTTGAATCTCAATATTAACCACTTTAATGAATTCCTTGGGTCCAAATGATATAGACACATTTGTCTTTGTAGGTTGTTTACTTCAAGAGTTATGGCATTTTCTGTTATCTCCATTTAATGGTTTGATTGGGTATAGGTGTCAGAAAGGGTTAAAATGAACCCCATGGGCCATTATTTGACCAGGGCAACAAGAATACATCTTAACTAGACACCATAAAGGTCCTAAAAAACATGTGGTAAAAAAGAATACACCTTAAAAGTTTAGTACAAAGAGAAATATAGATGTGATAATTGTGATTTGAACATTTTCTGCTAGTTTTTGGCTGTTAATGTCCTGAAATAGAGTCAAGATGTGCTTGAATCTTTAAAATAACCACTTTAATGAATTCCTTGGGTCAAAATGATATAGAAAAATTTGTTCATTTGTCGCTGTATGTTGTTTACTTCAAGAGTTATGGTATTCTCTGTTATCTCCATGTTATGGTTTGGTTTGGGGGTAGGTGTCAGAAAGGGTTAAAAATAAACCCCATGGGACATTAGTTGACAACGGCAACAAGAAGAAATCATAACTAGACACCTTTAGGGTCCTAAAAAAACAGGTTACAGAGATGTGTTTTTGGGGTGCTCACGGAGCCTCTAAAGTGCCCTACTATAATGCTGAGGTGGAGCGCCACACCTACCATCAGCTCACAGCACTTACCGCACGACTCGTCACAACCATGCCAGTGCAAATCAAATGCTGAGTTGGCGGTGGCCGGGATCGAACCCATGACCTTGCGGTCCACAACCGAGGGCTCTACCAACTGAGCTACCCGGACACTAATAAGAAGTGGGAATGTTTCATTCCTATTGTCACTCCTGTGCTGTCTTGTAAACAGCAGTAGAACTGTCATCACACACACCCCGATACAGGTGAGTATATATTACCTGTAACTTTATAGTGCAGAAGAAGTATTTCTGTTGCTCAACAAGATTCTCTCAGAACGTTATTCAATGCTCACAGAAGTCTGAAGTCTGTACATTGAAGATAGCGAGGGTGCATGCTGGCATTACTGCAAGTATATCTCAACTTTTGAAATGCAACTTGATGCGACAGACAGACAGAATCAATGAGATGCAGTTGATTATGTAACATAGCTCATATTTTCATAGTATAATCATTATTTGTATGTGTGACTGCAGGTATACAATGGGAAGCTGTGTCTGTTATGTGTCTTCCTCCAATTTGAATTAGATTTTGTGCTAAATGGGTGCAAACGTTTGCGTGTTTGCGCATATGCATGCATGCTTGCATGCGCGCGTGTGTGTGTGTGTGTCTGTGTGAGTATGTGCGTACGTGCGTGTGTGCGTGCGTGCGTGCGTGCGTGTGTCCCTTATCTAAATTATGACAACGTCTTCCATCACAGCATCTGCTGCTGCCATCGCTCTAGGATATAAATACCATTAATCACCGGAGGGGAGGAATGTTATTTATTGCAGCACCTTTCTGTGGGCTTATTGAAGAGACTAAATCATCATGAACCCAAATCTACTGCACCGTGGAGCAGGGCTGTGTGGTTAATGACTGCTCACAGCCTGTCTTCCAAGGAGAGAAAAGACAAAAACACTCTCACTAATTTCAATTAAGTGGAGCGCTTTATTACAAAGGGTGTGTGTGTGGTTTATGCTGCTATGATTAATGTGCCTGTTAGATCAAACTTATTAAAATGCTACTCTCTCGCCCGCCCGGCTTTCAATTGGTGTCATTATGTGGCTCGTTCGGGAGCCAAAAAACAAAAGTTTCTAAATGTCACTGTGTTATGTGGGCTATAATGAGTCAAAGTTATGAAAACTACTTATTGTTTATGAATCAAATGTTATTTTAATAATTTTGTATGGTGAAGTGAAACTAATATATTTACAGTGGTTGGAGGTGTCTCCCTATACTCTCCCATTGAGGAATTTAGACCCTGGTGCCGGCTAGGAGACCCAGCCCCTAGGGATACTGGTTGACAATGTCAATAAAGCTTTTTGACGCAGACTTGGACACTAGATTGGACACTGCGCTTCCATCTAAACCCTATATGGTTGACCGGAGTCCCTCAGGGCTCTATACAAGTCTTTTTAGTTTTCTGTTATTGTGGGTAAAGTTTTTTTCTTAAGCGGAAGCCCTCAGGGCTCTCTCTCTATTCTAGTGACGTTTCTGTTTTCACTCTACATTAAATATCTTTGCTGAAAATAGCAGATCGACAGGCGTTTTTTCTGTGAAAGTTTTCCCAGAATACAGATGCTGGGGTTTAACTGGTTAAGCCCTATATACTGCACTTCTTTGTAAGACAAATAGTGAAAATAGCCGATCTACAAGCTCGCATCAAGTTGCATGTATCCATGCAACTTGATAAGAGGCTTTGAAAAGTAGCTCACCATATTTAGCTGAACGTTGAGAGATTTGAGACTAGCATAGACGTATTCCACAGGTTTTTCTTTGAAGTGACTATGGGGGGCCCTCATGAAGTGATGCTGCACATTCGTTTGACAAGCACTAGCAGTGTTGTGAAATAAATAAAGAAACAAACAAGCAAACAAAACAAAAAAAACTTCCTATCAAACAAAAAATTTGGTAACTCCGAGGACCCCCTAGGGCAGTAGGTCCCTACATGATTTTGGGGGGGTCCAAACAATGTAAGGACTTTTAAGACCTTTTAAATATCTCCAAAAACATTTAAAAAAAAGACCATTACTGCATCAAAATTGCTTGTCAGGGTGGGTGATCCCCAGTTCAAATATGATTATTTTGGGGGGTCGTGGCCTGAAAAGGTTGAGAACCACTGCCACAGCATGTCATTCTCTCTCTCTCTCTCTCTCTCTCTCTCTCTCTCTCTCTCTCTCTCTCTCTCTCTCTCTCTCTATCTCTCTCCCACCTTTCCTGTCTCTCTCTTACTGTGACTATCTGAAATAAAAACCTAAGATGACTAAAATAAATATAAAATAAAGTTTTCAAGTGCTTCACTAAAAGTGTGTGGTGTCAACTCCCTGTTTTGTAACTTTGGTGTTCTGTTCCTCCTGTCTGCAGCTTGCTGGCCCAGAACAGGGATAGTACGTTTATCGTTGTTGTCGGGCAGAAACCTCTTATCTCAATATTTTAACTTTTTGTGCTTTCTCGTACATTAACGCCCTACTTGATCATACTACAGCTTCACACAAAAGCAACAAAAGTAGCAGATCCACAAGTAAACGCAGCGTGAAGCAACACGTTTCGAGCTTGTAGATCTGCTACTTTTGCTATGTTTGAATTTGAATCCTGATAAGACATGAGGTTTCCACCCGACAGAGAGGATATGTGTGTGTGTGTGTGTGTGCGTGCGTGTGCGCACGCGCGTGCATGAGCATGCGTCTCAGAATGCAGGCACGTGTGTTTGTCTGCCTCCGTACGTGTCGTGCACACAAACAGCAGCGCATGTGACTCTGTTGGCCAGATGTCAAGGGGCGATGAGGAGCAGAGGCCACATCAGCCATTCTGTCGCCCTGCGGCGTTAATGTCCGTCTGTTGTGCTGATGTACACAATGGGAACAGCGCGTCTGGTCTCTGCCCCCCCTCACAGCACTTGTTGATATGAATATCGTTGCTGTCGGGCAGAAACCTTTTATGTCCATATTGTAACTTTTTTGTGTTTTTTCGTAAATTATCGCCCTTCTTGATCCTACTGCAGCGTCACACAAAAGCATCAAAAATCTAAACGCGTAGCTTCGCGTCATGTTTTGTGCTTGTACATCTGCTATTTTTTGCTCATTTTGAATTTGAATCCTGAAAAGTAACAGTTTTGGACATTATGAGGTTTCCACCCAACAGAGACAATCCACTATTTCCCACAAGACGATCATTTTCTTCTGGACCTTAAACCACTTAAACCCTCCATACTTAAACTAATACTTAGTTGACCGGGGTCGGCTTTAGTCCCCCCCCCCCCCCTATACAGTACATTGAATATTGCACTCACAATGTGCTCACACATTTTGAGCTATTGGCTATTTTTACAGCGAAGAGATTCGGTGTAGGGGGATAAAATGAGGGGGCCACTGTCTTGCTCAGTGACACTTCAACACATATACTGGGCGGGCCGGCGGGGAGCAAACCGGTGACCTTCTGATGAGCAGACGGCCGACCCCCTAAACTGACCAGTAGGACCAGTGAATGGACCAGCGAGCAGAAAGACTGAAACAGAACACTCCACAAACAGCAGCCGTGTTGAGAGACACCACAGGCAGTAGTCGTCTTTCCCCATCTCTCTCTCTCTCTCTCTCTCTTTCTCTGTCTATCTCCGTACGTTTTCCTTTCACTCCCTTCCCGTTGCTCCCTTCATCGCTTTTGCGGTGACAGTGCCGGAGGGTATCGATTGTGTGCCGAGGACTGATGGGCATGACAAAAGCTGTGCATGCAGACGGAGAGATGAGAAAGCAAGAGAGAGAGAGAGAGAGAGAGAGAGAGAGAGAGTGAGAGAGAGAGAGAGAGAGAGAGAGAGAGAGAGAGAGAGAGAGAGAGAGGTAGATGATACAAAAGAGGAGTGTGAGTGTGAAAGAGTGTGAAAGATGGAGAGGTTGAAATGAAGAAGTCGTTGCTGTCTGGAGGAAACCGTGTATGTCCAACACCATTACTTGTCACCAAATGGCAAAAACAAGAACCTGAGTTCCACTGGATCGAATCTAGTAATTATTTAGTCACAAGCTCTTGTTAATTGGTTAAATATTTATAATACCCACAGACAGACCATAACCACTTTTCACTTTAGATAGTTCACATAAAATAGCAGATCTAGAAGCTTGTAATGTCGATCGGTTGGACGTGAATTTACAGAAAGACATAAAACGTTGAATTCTGGAGAAGCAAGGTTTCTCCCCGCGGCAGAGTGTAGTGAAAGACCCGGGGAGTAAACAACAGGCACAGAGACGGTATTAGTCAGAGTGCTGGACAATGGGCAAGAGAGGGAAGGGAGAGAGACAATGGGCAAGAGAGGGAAGGGAGAGAGACAATGGGCAAGCAGATGTGCTTTGGAATGAGGTCTGGGAAGCAGGGAGGGAGGGAGGGAGATTATAACAAGGACAGCGAGACAGTGAAAATATATTTCATAAACCTCTCAGAGTTCAGGTGACACAGGGACATCCCTCCCTTGACCTGACACTTATTCAGACAGATCCGCAGACGAGACACCGAAACAAGGACGGACGTCACCACCACAAAGACGGACGGATGGGACATGAGGACATTGACCAGACATTGTCCAGGGCTGCTCCAAGAGTCTGGAGTGAACAGCTGCTGAGACAAATGAGTCATCAGTCTAAACATTATGTCAAAAAGTCTATAATCTGTACTTTGAAACTATACACACTATAGAATTCCAGGTCTACAAATGATCTAAATTACATTTTAGCCTTTGTATATGCCTGCAAGGTCGTCAAGGCTAGGGCAAGTGCTACAGAGTCTGAAGAGGTGAGTCTTCAGACTAAGGCGGATGATTTGGAGTGAGTCTGCAGATCTAACTGCAATCAAACAACAAAGTATAACTTAAAAACACAAAGACAGCATATTCCTTAGATGGTCTAGTGTGCGTAGCAAGGCCTGGCGGGCAGGGTGCTGGGCGTGGTGACAGGGTGCTGGGCGTGGTGACAGGGTGCTGGGCGTGGTGACAGGGTGCTGGGCGTGGTGACAGGTGGAACAGCGGGGGACTCAAGTCACCTTGACTGGCTGCTTCCAAACACAGGAGGGAGGTTCGCAGCCACTGTTGCCAAATTTGGCAAGAGAAACAAGCAGACAGGTCTATGGAAACAAGCCCACAATAAGCGACTAGGGCAGGTGGGTCAAACTTTATTGTCTAAGGTTGTTTTAGAGTAGTGGTTTTCATGTCAAGGACCCTAAAATGTATATGTATTTGGCCACGGACCCCCATCTGAAAATAGTTTGTGCCTGCAGTGAGTGACCTTTTTTTTTTTGTAGCAGATATACAACGTCACAACATTAGCTTGTAGATGGGCTATTTTCACATAGCCGATGTATATAGCGTTAACATGAAGCAAGCCCAAATAAGCAACTAAACTTTAGAAAACAAAAAAAAACTAAAATGCAACCTGCAACTACCAATATTTGCAAGCGATTTTCGCAGAAAATCAAGCTTATTATAAGCAGACCTGGCAGCAAAGGCTCACGGTTCACTATGCTTGTGATGATATGGAGCTGATGATGCGTGGTGATGTAGCACTTTCCTGCCACATGGCCCGTGGTTAGTTCATAATGTGTGTGCAACGTAATGCTGAGCGCCTATACCCGGAGACCTCATTTATCACGCAAAGGCCAGCACTGTCGAAAACCCTTTCCTCAAGAGAGGAAACCACACAGCGAAACACTCTCTTAGGCTGCCTGCATATCGTCACCTACAGTAGTATGTCAGTGGTGGAAAAGGTACTCACATATTTTAATTAAGTAAAAGTAGCAATACTTCAATGTAGAAATACTCCCTTACAAGTAAAAGTCCGGAATTAAACTGTAGCCTACTGTACTGTACCAAAAGTAGAAAGTACTCATTATGCAGAATGTCCCATTTCACAAGTTTTCAGATATAAAATGTATAAAATATCTTTTGAGAATAGCTGAGCTTGTAGATCGGCTATTGTCAAATGGCCAAAATGTATATAGGGCTGAAGTGGTTAACATATGTGAATAATAATCCAAATCTACAAAGTAACTAGTAACTAAAGTTTTCAAATAATTGTAGTGGAGTATAAGTACTGAAAATTGGAAATACTCCAGTAAAATAAAAATACCTCAGAATGGTACTTAAGTACAGTACTTGAGTAAATGTACTTAGTTACTTTACACCACTGTCATATGTCCAAAACTGTTACTTTTCAGGAAATGGGGTAAAGAAAACTACCTGCCTGTTCCAGGCAAGGCAAGGCAGTTTTATTTTTTTATTAAGGTAATTCAATGTGCTTTACACAGAACATCAAGCAAAGGAAACACAATTATACAATGACATTAGGATGCATAAAACTAAATACGTAGAAAATAACAGATACAGAAGAGAAAGAAAAAGAAAAGTAACTCAATCAAAGGCATCGGCAAACATAAAGGTCTATAGTTGGGATTTAAAAGAAATAAGAATGGCTGCAGACCTGCACTTTTCTGGGAGTTTGTTCCAGATATGTGGTGCATAAAAACTAAATGCCGCTTCCTGCACGTTTATTTAGGGTTTTAGGGACAGAAGTGGATGCAATCCAGTGAATCCAATGTAATTAGCCTATTTAGTGACTGAGTTGTTGCTAGTGCTTTTCACCGGATAGATATTCATAAAATAAACTGACTATGATCAAATAAACTATAACTATGACCACATTCACTTTTACTTTGAAAAAATTGCAGATCTACAAGCTCACAACGTAGATCTACTAATTTTGCTACTTTTTGCCAACACTTTGCCATACATAAAAAAGTTTAAATGTGGAGATACCAGGTTTCTGCCCGACGACTGCTACCCTACAGTATGCATTCGCTCTCTATCCCTCCTCCAGCGGGGGAAACCTGGGGTCATATACAGTAAATGGAGCAGCTATTCACTGGTCCTACCGGGAGGATAATGTGAGATGGCAGCTCCCTGAATAGTGGAAAACACTGATTTATCTTTATTTAATACGCTGTGAATATTGCATGATGTCGGAGTCATCCTGATCCTTGAGTGAGTCTTTTCTGTGTGTGTGTGTGTGTGTGTGTGTGTGTGTGTGTGTGTGTGTGTGTGTGTGTGTGTGCGCGTGCGTGCGTGCGTGCGTGCGTGTGTATTCACCAATTACTGCCAAGTCGTATTGCTAACTCATACTGTAGTAGTCCAAATGCAAAGTCTGTACAAAGATTGTTTCTTTACATGCATTTTTCAAGGAGTTTAGTGGCAGGGCGAAACACAGAGCATTTTATAACAAATAGATTCATAATCCAGGGGTGATTTGAGGGCAGTAGAATGTTTTAGCACAAATGATTAAGTCAACTCCTTGGGTAACTACTGATTTCAGGGAAAAATATTTAAATGTAATCAGGCCACCATTCCCCTTGAAATATTTCAAGAAGCTTGTCTCTGGACTTAATGAGAAAATGTCTGTGTTACTAAAGGGCAAACATTATTGAATATTAATTTGATATTTCACTGTGTGGGTGACTATTTCTTTGCCTCTCTTTCTCTCCTACTCTCTCTTCATCTTTCCATTAAAAAAAGAAGGGGAAAAAAAGAAACATACCCTTGGATGTTAAATCTTTGAACAGCACACCCAGATCATAAAATATGAATGTCAAATTATACATTTTCCGGCACAAACTATTTCAGGCGGAGTACTGAAAGTAAACTTAATAAATTAATTTTACTTACGTAAACGTAGCAATAATACAATGTAGAAATACTCATATACACTTACAGTACAAAATGTAAAATTAATCATTATGCAGAATATCCCATTTCAAAATCATATTATTGCTTAATACATGTGTTGTTGTATTAACATGGTAAAAGGTGGGGCTGATTTTAATTACTTTATGCTGCTGGCTAGCTTAAGCTACTGTATAATTAATAATACATCATTAAGTATCACTTAATGTATCTTTTATAATAATAATGATCTAAATCTGCAATGTAATGTACCTAGTAAAGTTGTCAAATAATTGTAGTTGAGTAAAAAAAGTGCGCGACAGGACGTGCAATAACCCCACATTTGCAAGACCACTTTGGTAGTAGTCTGGGAGGCTTCGGCTCAAAGCCTGGACAGCAGGGGCGCGGCCACTGCTTTCTGATTCAAATCAACAGCCAATGAAGAAAAGGGGGCGGGATCCACATGCATTGGGTGTTGCATGTAAATAGGAGCGACGGGAAGCAATTTCCCCTTGAGAAATTGCGGCTGCCATTGTTGTGTACTGCTGTTTGCCTCTCGTCGGACTTTTTAGACGAGTTGCACAGCTCTCAGACCGGTAAGAGGCGTGTCCGCTCAGATTCTGAGCGTAAGTTACATCCCGCCCACAAATACCAGGGCTTTGGCCCAGAAGTTCCTCGCCCCTCCCGTTTGTATGCGAGAGCTGGCGAAAACATCTGGGAACTCAGATTACTTTGGTAGAGGTTTGGGTTGTGTAGTTACCTTGCCATCATGATGTAACTCCAAAGGTGGACAAGAAATCAAAAATAATTTCTCCATTGACTAGAAATTGATAATTTAAACTAGAAAAAGTGCTCCTCGGAGCACAGGTCTCCGCCAGGTCAGGTAGGTTATTGTGGCCTCCTGGTGGCGCTATAATAGGCCAATGTGAAAAGGTTGCAATTTCTTCTTAGGCCTTGCACGGCAATCGGACAATGCATTCATGATTTGAGGCATTTTGTTCAAAAAATGTGTTTTGCTAAATTAGACCTGCTGTTGGCGCTATAACAGGCCAATGTTAAAAGGGTGGCATTTGCTCCTCAACATAGTGTGAATGTGCGTGCAAAGTTTGACCGCAATCGGATGCTGCATTCATGATTTGCGGCATTTTGTTCAAAACAAGCCACTACTGCAAACTTTAGATGTCAATCTTAGCCAATCAGGATGGAATGTGAAAAATCAAACACATAGAGATCATGTGTACCGATTTGCGTGAAATTTGGATCAAATCGGAAGGAGTAATATACAAAAATGTGTTTTACATAAGTCGGCCTCCTGGTGGCGCTCTAAAAGGCAGATGTGAAAAATACAGGGCAAGGGTTTTTCCTTGACCTCTAGGGAGTGCGCTTACAAAGTTTTACACAGATCGGTGCAGTTATAGGTAAAAACACGAATGGGCCTGTTATAGCTCCACCATGAGGCTGATTTGAACATTTCAGACATGCAAAAGTGTCACTTTTCAGCTACAGTCACCTTTTTGAACCCAAATAGGGCAATTGTGTGACACCTGACCCGAAAGAAAACAACATGTTGTCACCTTTTTCACCTCGGGCTGTTTGCATGCCTGACATTTTCAAGTGGCATTTCTTCCTCGGCATAGTGGGAATATGCATGCAAAATTTCAAGGAAATTGCATGCTGTGTTCATGATTTGACGCATTTTGTTCAAAACGGAGCACTCCTGCAAACTTTGGAAGCCATTTTTAGCCAATCAGGATGAAATATGAAAAATCTGATAGAGTTGTTTCGTTTAATGACTATAGAGATACTGTGTACCGATTTACGGGATTTTTGGACAAAAACTGTAGGAGGACTGTCAACAAATATGTTTTGCACAAATCGGCCTCCTGGTCGCGCTATAAAAGGCCCATGTAAAAAACTTGGGGCAGAGGTTCTGCTGTGGCATCCAGGAAGTGTGTGTGCACAGTTTCACTGCGAGCAAGCCAACGGTGCCGGAGATTAGCTGTCCACAGACAGAATGATGGACACACGGACGGACACACGGACGGACGGACAGGGGGCAAAACATACTCTCTCGCCATGCCTTTCGGCCTGGCAGAGACAAATATGCTCCTCATTGACTTACATTCAGTGAAAAGGCTCTTTTAAACCCGTAAGTAATTATACTAATTAACTATATTTATATATATATATATATATATATATATATATATATATATATATATATATATATATATATATTTGAACTGAACAAAGGTCTATATGTATGTCAGCCATTTTCTGTAATATATTATCTGTAATATATTATCAAACATCTATATATGAAACAATATGAACTACAGTGTTAACAGGGTGACAATGACATATCACATGAGTCATTATGAAACAATTATGATTCATGGTCACACACTATTTCAGTAATATAATTAATTTGATTATATCTTATTGTATTGATTTCTTTTTATTTGAATGCAGGGTCATTAAAATGAGTCCATATACAAACATATGTTGAATTAACTGTGGAAAAACTTGAAGAACAAGGCACTGGATTATAGTCAGGGGATATTCAGGGGATAAAATCTTGGAATAAATTCCTTACCAAAAAAAATCTTCACCAATGTGTTTGTAAAGGTGTCTAGTAATACATCTCACAAAGACTGAAATGCAGTTTCCCTAGGAGAATTTTTGACAGCTCCTTAAAGTTGGGGTACCCACCATAACGGCCCAATCTCAATGGGCTTTTTACACAAAAAGTATACCTGGAAAAGGATGGCTATGGCCGTTTTTAGCCCAAGGAGTGGTTTTGGTGCAAAACAAATGCTTGCAATGGATTCAGAATCATAAAAACACCCTAGTTTGACCCCTCACATGCTACTTAAAACAGAATTAAATTTTGATTTTTTTTTTGATTTCTTTTTTAACCAAGGTTATGGTGGGTACCCCAACTTTAAGGAGCTGTCAAAAATTCTCCTAGGGGGACTGCATTTCAGTCTTTGTGAGATGTGTTACTAGACACCTTTACAAACACATTGGAAAAGATTTTTTTTTGGTAAGGAATTTATTCCAAGATTGGAAAATATTCTGCTAATATCCCCTGACTATTAAAGGATCTACACCATGAATTTAAAAAAAATATTTGATATTTAATATCATATGGTGTATGTCCCTCAAACCTTTTTCAAAAGGTTTGAGCCTAAGGGCTCGTACACACTGCAGGAGATTTGGTCCGAGATTGCTGTCGCCGACATTTTTTGGCGCTCGCCGACAAAACCTCCCGATCTGACGCAGATCGGCCTTTGATCTGCGAGATAATGCTCGCTGTGTGTGAAAGGCACCGCGAGACGATGTGGCCGCGATTATCCGCTCTGCGACGGCTTTCCGACCATTTTCAGATAACTACCATGTTAGATATTCAGCTCTGTCGCAGACAGGAGATCGGACAGTATCATACATTATGAAAGGGTCTGCGAGGAGATCCACGCTACAGCCAATGAGAGCACATTACAGCCACCGTGGCCAGGGGAGCGTCGCTGGATCTGACCACAACAAACAGTCCCTACCGCAATATTACCGTCCAGTCCTGTATTAAGTTAACATTATAAAACAAAATGAGAGAGTGAGCGAGCCTGGTGGGCTGTTTATTTTAGAGGAATTGTACAGAGAGAGAGAGAGAGAGAGAGAGAGAGAGAGACAGACAGAGAGTGAGAGCGAGAGCGAGTCTTGTGTGTGTGTGTGTGTGTGTGTGTGCAGCATGTGCAGCATGTGCACGCTGTTTCTGAACAGCGTTGCCAGATGTTGCGAGAGAAATAAGCAACCAGGTCTATGAAAACAAGCCCAAGAAAATGCCACTTGAGCACTTTAAACCTATTTACAAATACATTGGATATTTGAAAATAGCCGATCTACAAGCTCACAACGCGTCGCAGCTATTTTCAAAGAAAAATCTTGAGAAAATTGTGGAATATTTTCCAAATCCACACAAATCTTGTATGGGGGTCTATGATGGCACAACATATTTACAGAAGGGGGGTCTGCGGACAAATACATATTATGTGTTGTTTAAACAACATTAGGAAACAAGGCCAAATAAGCAACTACACAAATAAGCCCAAAAAATGCACCCCGCAACAACCAATATTTACAAGCAACTCTACAGAAAAACAAGCCCAAAGTCGCTTATAATAAGCGGACATGGCAACGCTGTCATTGACCGCTTCTGCGCACTTGACGTGTGAGAGAGAGAGAGAGAGAGAGAGAGAAAGAGCGAGAGAGGGGGGAGAGGGAGAGGGAGAGAGGCATATCACGGGATACGTCGATTAAAATGAATTGGAATAAACTCAAATGTATGTATTGGGTCTGACTCTGGAGATAGCATCCTAGTGAACTATCCTACAGTGTGTCAGCCCTTGTCGGGGATCAATCCTGTTGTGAAGACCACAACGATATTATGACAGCCGATTTCAAGAAATAAACTCCTGCAGTGTGTAATGCTTAACGATCAGATGACCCCCCGACCACTTTAAGGTCTTCCAGTCTGTACCTGCCTTAAATCATCACTCAGATATACTCATCCCAAGTCAATTGTCTCTGGCTTATACAGCACTTTCAGCTGCAATACCAAAACGTCCTCTTGGGCAGGGGGGGGCTACTGAGCAATTCTGTCTGTTTTATTATTAAAAATTATTTAAAAATTTAAAAAAAAAAAAAAAAAAAAAAAAAAAATGGAAGAAATCTGCATAAAAAGAAGCATCTAAGAAAAATACAAAATCGAAAAAAAAACACTTTGAACATTTTTGAACAATTCCACCAAGTGTTTGAGGTGCCTGTTTCACCCACTTCCGGGGGGCGGAGCCAAAATCCGAGCCCGAAGTATTTGTTCGTAGACCCCCACTTAGGGGGGGTAGAAAAAGTTTCGGAGCGATTCGGGCACTTTTCATTTAACATTGGGTTTGCCATCAAAAATGTTTGTGACATCATGAACATTTCCATTCTGAGATCGCCTGTTCAGACACGCCCATTCTGGAAATCCATGAAATGAGAAGGAATGACTGAATAAAAAAAAATACATTTTTTGGGGTACAAGAGACACTGGGGACCCCAAAAAAAAAAACAAAAAAACAAGAAAAAAGTGATTTTCATGGTGTAGACCCTTTAAGTAAGCTTGGCTGTTAGCCTGCTCCTGACCAGGCTAACTTCACAGCTAAATTGACATGCTAACTAAGGTAGGATTGCTTCAATTCTCTTTCGTGAAATCTAGTCATGAATAAATTTAGCCAGGGTGAACTGGCTAATCTAATCTGGCAAGATAATTCAGCTTTCATGAAACCGACGCCTCAGGCATAGTGTGGATGGATAAAAACATTGAAAACATTTTTGTTGCTGTCTGATGGAAATCTTAATTTGTCCAAAACCGTAACTTTTCAGGAAATGGTCAAGTACAACCTGTCCACGATGAAATAGGGCAGTTATTTCCCAAATGACATTAAAAAGTTGAAATATGGAGATACAAGGTTTCTGCCCGACAGCGATGATTTACAAGGCAGGAACGCTGTCAGAAGCACCCTTGAGCCCAGTGAGGTGCCCCATAGGGAAGCAACAGCCGAGCGGGTGGCCACGCAGAGCACTGCAAAGTCACGTCTGCTGACTCAGTGCAATCCGAGTTGCATAGCGATAGGCAGAGAATAGTAAATGACTGTTCCCTCTTTGTCAACATGGTGGACATGAAAGGGCACCCAAGACGCACCAGCATCGGACGTGAAAGTTACTTTGGCCAAGCGGCGGAAATACAGTATGACACCTTGGGGTGAGAATGCGCTGCTCCCATCCCGAAACATTGTCAGGAGGACCTGTCAAAGAATGGCTTTGGGGGTTTCTATGCAATACTACGGATTCTCTTTGTAATCAGAGGAGTGAACGCCTGTCTTTAGTGGTGGTACAGTACAGTACTTCAGTAAATGTACTTACACCAGTGCCTGTCTTGAGGTTCTGCTCCCTGTTGTGGTTTAAATCCTCTGAAAAATCATCTGTTCAATAATGTGCATGTCGAGTATTTTTCTCCCCCCAAAAACATCCCTAAAGGAAGCTTTAGAAGTACATCTTTCTTTGCTCCATCATCTTTGTCCTCATTTAGTATTCCAGAATCTATGAATATGTATAGATTTGATCCAACAAGTGTTATCCAGAGAGAACATCTGAACAGAAACCCGAAACGCTTCGCAGCAAAGAAAACATAATCCTGTCACTTCCTTAAAGGAGGAGTTCACCCAAAAAATGACTTATTTTCTATCAATTGCACACCCTATGAAGCCTTGAATCCATGGATTATTTTTTGTTTTTGTCGCATTCCTAAGCTAATAATTTGATTCCCGTCTCCTACCGGCTAATGTATCCGGTAGGAGACACAAAGCAGATTATTTGTGTCTCCTACCGGAAATACACACGGTCATCAAATTATTGTTTTAGGAATGCCACAAAAACTAAAATAAATCCATGAAATCAAGGCTTCATGGGGTGTGTATTTGATAGAAAATAAGTAATTTTTGGGGTGAACTCCTCCTTTAATGGCAGGAAACATGTGTCATATTGACAGAAGAGTACTCATTTTATACTTATGCAATGACTAATGCATGTATTTAGTGAGAGAGGCCCTGATTGGAGTTCAGCTTGTGATGTCACGACCCGCCAGAGAACCTGTGTCGAACCTGGATCCATTGAGTGTTTTAATTGTGAAACATTTCATAAATGCTTTGGAGAAACTACCAGGAGTTTCATAAGTAAGCTTCAAAAAGACATGATGAAAAAAACAAGATTTTTGGGGGAGCAGGTCTTTAATTTCCAGAAACCGATGAAAGAAAACATCTGTTGGAGATCCGCTTGTTATAACTATTAGATGAAAGCTAGAAAGGTGTAACGGAGACAGGTGGCAGGACTGCGCTTCAGTTTTCCTGCTCTTCATTCTGACTGTTCTTAAATTCTTATGGCAGCTGTATTTTTAATAATCTGTCACATTAGCATATGAAACCTCACCTCAATCTGTGTACTTCTGTGTAATCTGTGTAAATATGAAAAATGTTCTACCATATACATCATCATCACCAACAGCAAAGGTAAGTCATCAACAGAAAGCCAGACGAGGAAGAGAGAAGTGTGCGTGCGTGCGTGCGTGCGTGCGTGCGTGCGTGCGTGCGTGCATCTCCATTCTCCACATGCATGCAGGTGTGAGTGCGAGGGACCAGCAATTGCTGCTGTTTATGTGTGCATATCTAAACCATCTCTCTTCACAGACCGATAAAATATTACCGGCACATAAAAACAAATCGCCGAAGGCACACATCACGCACACGTCGACTTCCAATGACAAGCAGGCCAGACGTTATTTTACAGCTCGTCCTTCCAGACTCATCAATGTGACATCAGTTTGATGATGGCTGCTAACGCCGTCTGTTCACATGTCACATTCTGGTGATTGACGTAGAGAAGGTGACTTAAGGGGCGATAGACTCCAATAATGACTATAATAACTACAATAAAGATAATCATAATGGAGTGAGCAGATAGAAGCACATATGACTCCTTCATTATGTTCCCAGGGACACATTAGCACATCATGAACTATACATTTCATGCACGGTGCACCCAACAGCACTGCTACACTACCCCCTTTAAGTGATTTTAGTTTTTCTTTGTTTGTTTTGTTTCATTATTATATATTTATAGTTATTATTGAAATATTTTTCTTGGTATGGACAGCGCTTAAGACACGTTACACACACACACTCACTCACACACATACACACACACACACACACACACACACACACACACACACACACACAAACACACACACACACACACACACACACACACACACACACACACACACACACACACACACACACACACACACACACACACACACACACACACACACACCTCTGAACACAAACCCACATTATTTGTCACATAGAGCATTTGATCATGGTGGGCTATACCATCAAATCTACTGGGGAATGCATCAAGCCTTTCCTATATAAGTGACAGCATGAAGGAGAAGGGATAAGAACAGTCAAATTAGGCCGAGGCTTGGAAAGGGGGAATGCGCTCCATGATCAAAGACAGCACTGACACTGGGTTTGACTGCTCCATGTTACCACGGCGAGGTGGATTTGATTTCAGCACTGAAAAGAAGAAACCGCATCGGATGGTTTTATCTCAACAGAAATTATACCTGATCCTGGAACCGAGAGAGAGAGAGAGAGAGAGAGAGAGAGAGAGAGAGAGAGAGAGAGAGAGAGAGAGAGAGAGAGAGAGAGAAAGAGAGATGTATACTATGGAGTGACAGGCAGAGAAAAGGCGAGTGAGAAAGAGACTGGAAAAGAGAGAGAGGCTGCATGGTGGAGATGAAGGGGGAACCTTGACACAATTCCAGGCTGATTAAATGAAAAACGCGGCGAGGTGAAATGAGCAGGAAATTGTGGCTGAAGTTAAATGGTGATATTCTTTGATCTGTGGCTCCAGAGCAGACCCTGGTATTCTGTTAACAGCCTGAGGCACAGCAAGTCGCCCCCCCCCCCCCCCCGCCCCACAGCCATGGCACTGACACCTGATGCCCCCCTTTGCTACAAAACACAGAGGTGCTGGTGGTAGTCTACTGTGTCTGACTCATGGGGAGGTGTGTGTGTGTGTGTGTGTGTGTGTGTGTGTGTGTGTGTGTGTGTGTGTGTGTGTGTGTGTGTGTGTGTGTGTGTGTGCGTGCGTGCGTGGGTGCGTGCGTGCGTGCGTGCGTGCGTGCGTGCGTGCGTGCGTGCGTGCGTGCGTGCGTGCGTGCGTGCGTGCGTGCGTGCGTGCGTGCGTGCGTGCGTGCCGTGCGTGCGTGCGTATGCATGGGCGTGACAAGGCTATGTCCTAGTAGCAACCATTGTGGTATCATCCATGGACACACTGCCACTCGGTGGTTGATTTTGAAAGTACAGTTCAATGGGTATGTGTCTGTAATAGTTTTTAGAGCAGTGTTCAAACATGTGTGCCCAAGCAGTGGTGTGTTCTAGGTTTTTTCGGAGGGATTCGATAATCATTCCCTGCACGAAATACACGTGTTGATGGAGATATGCTAGCGTGTTTTCAAAGGATGAAATGGCTAGTAGAGGGCTACGCTTGCCTACGGAAATGTTCTGCAGGTCACACTACGTATATAGCGTAACACGGTAGAGCACACTGTGCCCAAGGTACGCCAATGGGCAGTTCAAAATATCAAGACACATACTTTCATAGTGACAATATCCGATCCGCACAATTAGAATATATAAATAAATAAATTGCATAATACTGTAGTGACATACCCACAACAGGGGTGACAGGTTTAGAAATGCATGTATATTGTCGCTGTCGGGCAGAAACCTCTTATCTCCATGTTCTAACTTTTTTGTGTTTTTTCGTAAATGAATGCCCTACTTGATCTTATTACAGAGTCACACAAAAGCATCAAAAGTAGCAAATCCACAAGCTAAAAAAAAAGGCACGAAGTGTCATGTTTTGAGCTTGTAGATCTGCTGCTTTTGCTATTTTTGAATTTGAATAACCAGCTTTGGACGTGAGGCTTCCACCCGACAGAGACGATATTATTGCAATAATAAAGTGTGCTTGTCACAAAATCCCAAGGCACACCTGGACTCGTCTCTCAGCACACCATGCCTACCTCAGCAGAGTCGGCACACTGTGTGATAAACACTGGTTTAAATGAGAGAGAGGGAGAGAGGGAAGGAGGGAGGGAGACAGAGCAGCAAGAAACAAAAGCCAAACCAAAAACACAAGTGTGATGAGTTGGGTGTCAAGGGCCATGAATCCGATTAATATTGCAGTGTGTAGAGTTAATTGTATTTATGCTCCGAGTCGGGGTACGGGTCATTTGTGACAACGTCGCCGTCGGGTGGAAACCTTGTATGTCCAAAAAACGTTACTTTTGAGGAAATCAAACAAACATGTTCAGAAATAACAAAAATAGCCAAAATACAAGCTCACAACACATCACGATTTGAGCTTGTAGATTCTCACAACTTTTACTTGACCCGACAGCGAAGATAAGCATTGCTGCTAAACGGAGAGGGACGACCAGTGCAGTTTTGGACATATGAGTTTTCCACCTGACAGAGACGATACATTACAAGAAGTTCATGTTGAAGAATCCACTCAATAGCTACTACAAAATGCAGTTTTAGGACCACAAAACACTTGGGGTTTTGTGGTATGTACTTAGTTGACTATATCCTTTTTTCCCTCTACACCAAATCTGTCTAAATCTGTGTGACATTGTGAGCATAGTTATTTTTCCAAATAGGGATGCTATTGTAGAGCCGAATGTGGTAGAAGATCCAATTGGGTCTCCTACTGCAGCCGCCACATTGAATTATTGGCTTAGGAATGCAACAAAAACAAAAAATGTCAATGAATTCAAGGCTTCGTGGGGTGTGTAATTGATAGAAAATAAGTCATTTTTGGGGTGAAGTACTCCTTTAAACTAATAACTGCTGTAGGAGGTGAGATAACACAGATCTCTGAATGGCTTTTAATCAGCTCCTTGATTCAAGTTTGAACAACATGCAGGTATTTTGTTCAACACAAAAGACCTGCATCCAAACACTGTCACTGCAGCTTCAGCGTCTCTCCCTGAAAAGTTGACAGCGAGAGGTATCATCCCCAGCGACATACCTCTGCTCATTTGACACATGATCGTTTGAAAACACAAACTTTTGACAGCCATAATTCATGTCCCCTTTGACCTACAACCAACTTTTTACCAGCTTGCTAAAAAGCTGGTCTATGAACACCCTGAGGAATGTAGGCGTTTCCTTCCAAAATGGGGGCGTGCCATTCATTTCATCTTCATACCCTACCGGGGAAAAGGAGCGTGGCTTTAAACAATGAAAAACATTGCCAAAGAAATGAACTTCAGATTTTAAAGTTGAAACATAAAAATTCATAATATACGAAGGAAATCGTCTCTGAAACAGTGTAAAGGAGTTGCATATGTTATTTAAAACTGCAGTTTTTATTACAAACTTGCCGCAAGCTGGTATAAATTATAATAATAAAAAAAAAAATCTTGTTTTTTATTTTCTTCGCCAGAACGATAGGCCAGGAGGCGAAGACTAAATGTGTTCTCCCCCCGTCTGTGTGTGTGCGGGGGCCGCCCTTCGTTGTTAGTTTGCCATCTACAGGGAGCAGTGTTGCCAGATTTTGTGAGAGAAATAAGCAACCAGGATCTATTCTAGGGAAACAAGCCCAAAAGAAGCGACTAGGCCACATAAGCACGGTAAACCTATAACCTATACATTGTATTACATTATATTTGAAAATAGACAATCTTCAAGCTCACAATGCGACGCGAATTGAAATAAAATGTGGGATTTCAGAATTTGGTACAGGGCTCCCTGGCACAAGACATTTTTCAGATGGGGGTTAGGGAGAAATACTTAATAAATGTGGGGGTTCATGACATGAAATTATTTGAGAACCACTGGTTTAAATAATAATTAAAGAAAGCAAGCCCAAATAAGCATCTACACTTTAGAAAGAAGCCCCCCCCCCCCAACTACCAATATTTACAAGCAATTTTACAGAAAAAAATAGCCCAAAGTCGCTTATAATAAGCAGACATGGCAACACTGACAGGGAGCTGCAGGCAGCGTCATGTTCTCACTCCAACAGGACTGCAGTGGAAAGTTAGCAGCTTCAGATTCTGCTGGTTCACATCATCATTCATGACCTCAGCAGGTCACATAATGTGGGCACGTTGTTCAGTGGTGGAAAAAGTACTAATGTTTTACAGAAGTAAAAGTATACTGCAATGTACGTAGAAATACTCAAAAAATAAGTCAGAAATTAAAAATGGACTTATACAAAAGTATTGGTATCAAAATGTACTTAAAGTACCGAAAGTAGAAAGTACTCATTATGCAGAATGTCCTATTTCATAAGTTTTCAAATGGTGAAGTATTGTAGTGCAGGTCATTGCAACAACCAAGTGACACAAGTAAAATTACTGACAATTGGAAATACTACAGTAAGTCAAAATAACTCAAAATTGTACTTAAGTACAGTACTTGAGTAAATGTACTTAGTTACTTAACACCACTGCCGTTGTTAAGGTGGCAAGACAATGGCTCCCTGCTTGGTATGGAAGATGCTCTCTACTCATGACCGCAAACCAAGGCTCTGGAGATGATGGGTAAAAGAGCACAGCACATCACCAGGACTGAGCTGCCAGCCATGCAAGACCTTCACACCCACACAGTAGTGTTTTATATCGATCATGATCCATGATTCATGATCATGTGTTGTTTTCAATACATTGGCATACAGTATGATACCCTATAAAATATATTGTTAATACATACATACATATATTATTTACGGATCAGATGTAACAACCCGATTGAACAAGACATGAAGAGAAAGCACTGTGGTCAGTGAGACGATAAATTCCTTTTTTGTATTGTATTTATTTATTATTAGAGCTAGAGTTTTTAATGTTGGACTTGTTTCTTTTCTTTTTTAAATCTCTTTGCTCTCTCTTTTTTTTACTTTTCTTGTGAGGCTGCAGGTGTTGTGGGGGTTTGCATGGAGAATCATTTCACCCACCTTTTTGCTTTTGGTGGATTGTGGAGACAATAAAGGTTACCTTGATCCTGCATCCATTAGAATTGCCGTATGGATGTTTGTGCACTCAAAAATAACTTTTGTTTCATTAGAAAAGGTTACACAGTATGACTTTAACGACCAGAAAGTTTAATTCAAAATTGAAACAAAAATATTATTTTGATTAAAAAACTCGTTTACTGTGACATTTTTTTTTTACAGAATATTACATTTTACATCAGAAAATACTGTTATATTGACAGCATGGTTAAGCATTCTGAGGGATTTGTGGGATTTTGCAGGTAATCCATTCTGTGGTGCCATTTGAGAAATACACTTTCAGTCAGGAACACTTGACTTACGTCATAAGTAGATTTAACTATTTATTGCAACAAATGCAATACAGTTCAACTTGCCGTTAATGGCTCCACTCTTGTTCCCTACATTTTGCTAAGCAGCATGCTAAGCAAAATCAGGGAACACTATGCAAAACCCCTGTAGGTATACAAGAGCGAACATTCTTATCAGATTAACTTGTGTCTGCACGCAAACTTGAAATTCAGTTTAACATTAAAGCCATAGAACATTGAATTCAGTTTAACTTTAGACAGTTTAGAGCAATGCACACATCAATTCCAGTTTAACATTCAGTTTAAACTTTTGAGACGCAAGGCTGGCCGAGGCTGGGGTGGTGGAGGCAAGCTTTGCTTACAGCAGTAGCAGCATGTGGCAGCAATTGAAAAGGAGAGATCCAATGTAGGAGGGGGAGCCGTATTTAACCGGACCGCCTTGTTTGTGATTGAAAACAATCAGCAGACTTACAGCTGATTACAGCTGGGCGTGTATGATTCCTGTGCCCTGCATGAACTAACGCAATGCTTTATTTTTGGCAAATGTTAAGGATCATTGGAGAAATGTGCAGACTGAAGTATAACTGTAATCAATGGTGTTTGTGCACTCATGCACGTGGGTCACTGGTCAAGTCAATGTGGACATGCATCATACAACTCAATGACGTAAAGGAAAGAGTATTTAGAGCTCACAATGTCGTCCACACTTTCTTGGAAGAAGGGGATATTGAACAGGCCTCCAAGGTAATAATAAGTACAATTTACAATTTAGGCATTTAGCAGACTCTTTTTATTCAGAGCGACAGTAAGCAAGGTAAACGTATACTACATCAAGTGAAGTAAGTGTCTGTGTTGGGTTACAAACTAAAAACACAAAAAAAACAAAAGTGTACTAAGTAATTTTCTTAGAACCTTAACAGATTGAGTAGAACCATCTGATGAGGCCAGAGGTCTTAGAGAGAGTGTGGGGTTGGTGTGCTGTGAAGTTGGTCGGTTCAGCAATTGTCCAGAATCACCAATCCGACCAACATGGTCGCGTTTCAATGTTAACGGGTACGAGTTGCCACGTTTTGGGACACATTGTTTGTCTTGGGGGTTACGTCACGGACGTGACATGTCCATATCATAGAGTTATATACCCAAGTGGTTACCGAAAAAAAGCCTGAACATCTAGAATTAGATAATGGAGAAATGCAAGACATTCATCAGGTAGTTAGCCTTTTTTTAAAGTTATACAATGCGGTTTCCAAGCTAATTCCCCTTTCCCAAACTAATTGATATGGACATCCAAAATATAGAAATGATTAGCAGCTTTTTAAAGAAATTGAGTAATTAATACATTTCAGGTAATACACAGTTGACTTGAAGCTCTTGGTTATCATCACAGAACTGAAGTCTCCCTTTCTTCCCTACGTTTGGGCTCGGAGCCTGGCGAGACGTTGCGACAACTCATCCTGTTCTGCCGAAGCCACACTGCTGCTGATCGATCCCGTCTGTCCCTGGGGCAGCTCCATGTTCAGATCCAATCCCGCCTCGTCGGCCATCTCTTGCATCAGCAACTCCACTTGATGCTGTGGCGTTGAAAGTGTTGTCGTGTTACTCATGGTGTCCTCCATGTGGGCCGTCTGAACGTCCAGCGTCTCAAACTGACTTTCAAATCTGTCCATGAGAGCCGAGATCTTTTCCAGATTCATGTTCTTCAGTGTGGCGCCCATGCCCGTCACCACTCCGGCCATAGATCTCGTGACGTTGTTCATCGTGATTGCCGTTTGGACCCTTATTGTGACCGCGTCAACTCGATGGCTCATTCGCAGATAGTTGAGTGACTGATTTTTCTGTCTAATAGCATTCTCCGCGTGGATCCTGGCCACTTCAATATTTCCTTTTTGGATTGCTTTCATGATTTTGCCCTTCTCTGATTTTTCCTCTTTGTCGCATCTTTTTGAATTCCGCTGAAGTTCTTTGGCAGCAAACTTCAGGTTGAAGAGTTGATTCTCCATATTCACCATTTGACAAAAGCACAAAATATAGAAGACAAAATCCTTAAAGAGAAATAAGATATACTGGAATGTTGTTGTTGTGTCTTTGACGTCTTCCTAATAATCTACAGTATACCCGTAGCAAGCTTTTGTTCTCTGTTCTCAAGACAGGCACTAGCTTTCTCACGTCGATCCTTTCTCATCACTTAGTCATGTATATGTAGTCGTAGTATGTCACAGAATGTCAAAGACCTTATATACTGTAGTGTGATGTCACCATGGAGTAGCGCGATGTCACCAGCCATGCCCAAATGTGGTGTTGACCCTGGCTAAGCACGTTGCTGCGGCGATTAGTTTAGTTATTTGAGAAGTGGACATTTTATAAAGAGATCTCCATATATGGTCATAAAAGGGACACAGACAGATAGAGGACATCAGGGATCTCCATATATGGGAATTTTCAGATTTATAAAAATTCTTTGGAGAACCACTGATCCGACGGGGCACCACACTCCCTCGGGTTCTCAGCGACACATGCGGCAAGTTTGAAATCGATTTTTTGGACGGTTCTCGAGATTCATGAAGAACAACATGCGAATATACGCACCACACGTGCATTAGCCGGGGGCGCCAACGCACCCGATATTGTGCGATTAGGCCTTTTGATTTGGTGAAGCCCCACGGCCCTGAGAGACCTGCATCCGTGCCTGCCGACCAACTTCACACAGGTCATCTCACTCCCTCACTCACTGGTCAACACACTCCCTTGGGTCCTCTGTGAAACACTTGCCGAGTTTGAAGTTGATCGGTCAGACGGTTCTCTGGAAGGACCAACAGATACTGGCTAATGCACGTGTGGTGCGTATATTCGCATTTTGTTCTTCATGAATCTCGATAACCGTCCAAGTAATCGATTTCAAACTTGCCGCGTGTGTCGCTGAGAACCCGAGGGAGTGTGGTTCCCCGTTGGATCAGTGGTTCTCCAAAGAATTTGGAGAAGCTCTCCAAATTCTAATCGCCGCAGCAATCTAATCGCCGCAGCAACGTGCTTAGCCAGGGTCAACACCACATTTGGGCATGGCTGGTGACATCACACTACAGTATATAAGGTCTTTGACATTCGTGTGACATACTACGACTACATATACATGACTAAGTGAGGAGAAAGGATAGATGTGAGAAAGCAAGTGCCTGTCTTGAGAACAGAGAACAACGGCTTGCTACGGTATACTGTAGCTTATTAGGAAGACGTCAAAGACACAACAACAACATTCCAGTATATCTTATTTCTATTTAAGGATTTTGTCTGCTATATTTTGTGCTTTTGTCAAATGGTGAATATGGACAATCAACTCTTCAACCTGAAGTTTGCTGCCAAAGATCTTCAGCGGAATTCAAAAAGATGCGACAAAGAGGAAAAAGCAGAGAAGGGCAAAATCAAGAAAGCAATCCAAAAAGGAAATCTAGAAGTGGCCAGGATCCACACGGAGAATGCTATTAGACAGAAAAATCAGTCACTCAACTATCTGCGAATGAGCCATCGAGTCGACGCGGTCACAGTAAGGGTCCAAACGGCAATCACGATGAACAAGGTCACAAGCTCTATGGCCGGAGTGGTGACGGGGATAGGCGCCACACTGAAGACCATGAATCTGGAAAAGATCTCGGCTCTCATGGACAGATTTGAAGGTCAGTTTGAGACGTTGGACGTTCAGACGGCCCACATGGAGGACACCATGAGTAACACAACAACACTTTCAACGCCACAGCATCAAGTGGAGTCGCTGATGCAAGAGATGGCCGACGAGGCGGGATTGGATCTGAACATGGCGCTGCCCCAGGGACAGACGGGATCGATCAGCAGCAGTGTGGCTTCGGCAGAACAGGATGAGTTGTCTCAACGGCTCGCCAGGCTCCGAGCCCAATTATAGGGAAGAAAGGGAGACTTCTGTTCTGTGATGATAACTTCAAGAGCTTCAAGTCAACTGTGTATCTGAAATTAAAGTTACCTGAAATTATTATTACTCCATTACTTTAAAAAACTGTTAATAATTTCTCTATTTTGGATGACCATATCAGTTAGTTTGGGAAAGGGAATTTAGCTTGGAAAGCAGATAATTGTACACTATCTGTACATTTTCTAACATTGTATAACTTAAAAAAAAGGCTAACTACCTGATGAAGGTCTTGCATTTCTACATTATCTAATACTAGATGTTCAGACTGCTATGCAGCCTTGACACATAGAGAATCTCGTTTCAAGTGGTCTCCATACCAATATACCTCCGGAACCAGGAAGGAAAAGTGAAGCGCTAGTGTCCTGGCGGCCGACTCTGGGAGTGCAACTTAACTGCAGCTGGGGCCCATTACATGAACGAGCGAAAAAGGTTTCGACCAATGGGCTCGACGAAAAAGGCTTGCGCACGGAGGTAGGCGCTATGTGCATGCGAGACATAACTCTGTGACGCGGAACAACGCGGAAGGGCCCCACGACGTCATCGGCCCAAAACACGTAAGAGGCAGTAAAAAGGGAGTATGTGCTGCGTGAGCAGCTCTAATACACCGGGATTGTCCGATTACCACTTGAGTATATTATAAGTGACGTAACCCCCAAGACAAACGATGTGTCCCAAAACGTGGCAACTCGCACCCGTTAACATTGAAACGCGAAAGACGACTAGAGTTCAGCATTCATCACTATTGGGTCCCTCAAGCTCATCACCAAAGGCAGAGACCCAGGATTAAACACTGCCCTGTGCAACTTTCCTGCACCTTCTGACAGGCAAACCCAGTTTACAATCTACTTCTAACTACTGTGTAGATGCCAAATTAATTTGATTTGACCTTTTATTCCATTTTTCAACGCTAGTGCATTGCATTACCCCACGTCAGTCTATGATATCAGCACTAATACAGAGACACAAATTACACATCACATGTAGCTTGGCCAATCCAAGAAGCTGATTCATACAAGCATGCACACACACACACACTCACACACACACACACACACACACACACACACACACACACACACACACACACGCACGCACGCACGCACACACACACAGATTTGTGGATTCATAGATATGTAAACTTACTAATTGTTGTTTGTACGACCTTTTCCATTTTGCTTTTATTATGGCTCATTTAAATAAATAAAATACAAATACAATATTAATAACTTGTTGTGTAGTTGTCTATATTGCATTACTGTAATAATGTGTTTGTCGTGAAATCCCAAGTCACCTGGAATTGTCTCCCAATGCACCATTGTGCCTCAATACCAGCTACAATACCAGTGTCGCCACGATTATTCCTTTTCTGCTCACTGCCATATTGTGTTTGAACTGTGCTATGCTTTTAGGCAGATCTGGTCTACATTTATTCCCCAGCTGTCTAAAATACTACCACTACCACTACCACTGTAACATAAGTTGCCCAATTTGGGACATAATAAACTTGAACTTGAACTTGAACTAGGTGGCAGTGTCAGCATGTCTGACAATGGCCCATGCAGACTTTGATTCTCTGATGATTGATACTTATTGGGTATTACATTACATTACATTACAGTCATTTAGCAGACGCTTTTATCCAAAGCGACTTACAATAAGTGTATTCAACATAGGTAGGGAACGAAAACTACTAATCACCAGAAGTCTTTAGTGCATTTTCTGCAAAAACAAGCAACCAAGAGTATACCTAGCGCTAAGGTAAAAGTGCAATATATCAGCTACCTATTTCCTTAAACAGATGAGACAAAATAGCTAAATCAAATGAGCATGAGCTAAAACAAATAAGTGTATCGACTAAACAAGATCCAATAAACAATCCAATAATCCAATAAACAATACAGCAATAGAAAACAAGCTGATAGAGTCATTTAATCTCTTATCTTATCTTAATTATCATAATGTGTCTAGGGTTCTTAACCTGGTTAAAATGTCCTATTAATAATGCCATCTGGGCCTGTACCTCAGTCATGTTAAAAGTACTCTGTACTCTCTACTAGCAGTCTCTGTGTCTGCAAGCCAAGGTCAAACGCATACAGGCGTTCTCTACGGCAATCTTTTGTTTTAAGAACACTGTATCTAGATATTCTCTTCTACAGCTGTCTCCCTTTAGTGTCACCCAAATCATCATCTGACCAGTGACAGGTCAGAGCAGTCAGATGTCAAACGTGTTGACCCAGACATGGGGACGCTGTTGTCCAGAGATAAACTGTCACACCATCATCCTCCATCATAATCTACCATCATCTACCATCATCAGACGACGACGTAACCATCGCTCTCATCCAATCCGAGAAGTCCACCTTCGCACGGAACCTCATCGATGTCACATCCTATGATGTCATATGTTTATGTTACTGGACAATGTTAAAAGCTCGTGCTTGCTCTGTTACACTACGGAGAGATGCGACCGATGCTGCGGACCTGTGATATACTGTAACCTTCTATTGTCTCTCTGATCTGAATACAAAACATGTTTCCTTACACCCTTGGTTGCCTGTCTGAGTCTGGTTCTTCCTTATTGTCTCCGTGCTACAAGTATCTGTACTTTGTGTGGGTCATGAGGTGAAATTCAACTCCAACACAAGCGTTCGTACAACTAGTTAACAACAAGTAGGTCAGGCAGAGAGGAAGGGTAGTGTTTCCTGAAGAGGTGAGTTTTCAGCCTGCGGCGAAATATGGGCAGTGACTCTGCTGTCCTAACATCAGTGGGAAGTTCATTCCACCACTGTGGGGCCAGAACAGAAAAGAGTCGTGACCGTGTGGATCGGCCAGAAGGACCCTTGAGTGACGAGGCAATCAGTCGCCCCGAGGTGGCAGACCGAAGTGGTCGGGCAGGGGTGTAGGCATCGACCATAGCCCGGAGGTAGGAAGGAGCTGTTCCTTTCACTGCCCTATAGGCTAGCACCAAGGTTTTGAACTGGATGCGAGCCGCTACGGGGAGCCAGTGTGGCTCCCCGTGTGATATACCAATGGGTATATCAGAGCTTTGACCTTGACTTTACTCTTAAATGTTTTAATGGTGCATGTGATAGTATATATTGCATGTGATAGTATATATTGCATGCACATATAAAAAAATCACACCCAGTGTGAAGTGGGCGGTGTCTTTCTAGCTAATCACAATACTGAATGGAGTCAACCAATCATATACAAAAGATAAATACATTTATTGAAACACTCTTTATGATGGAAGAAACCATAACTTTAAAAAAACAAATGTATGTTTTTTTTTAAGTTATGGTTTCTTATATAGGGCTATGCACATGTGTCATGTGACACTGGCCAATCACAGTCCTGAATAGACTGTGATTGGCCATTCACGGTGCAGGGTTAGGCGGGGTACATTTTTGGCCAATCACAGCGCAGGATTTGTTGTAAAAATATCCAAACCTCACTTATAGGGGCGGTTTCACCGCCCAAAAATCACACCCTGTGTGAAGTGGGCGGTGTGGTCATCACAGTGGTCATCATAGTGATGGAAGCTCACTTCCAAAAAAATGGATTTTTGGAAGTGCATAATCCTATTTATAGGTTATTAATGTCATCATGTGTCTCGCTAGCCAATCACAGTGCTGAATAGAGTCAGCCAATAGAGTCAGCCAATCACAGTACAGCTAGGTGGGCTAGGTTGGCCAATCACAGTGCAGGAAACTAATACTAACGAGGTGTCTCAACCCCACTTATAGGGGCGGCTACACCGCCCAAAAAACTGATTTAATAATAAATTATATGTGTGTGTGCGTGTGCGTGTGCGTGTGCGTGTGCGTGTGTGTGCGTGTGTGTGGGTGTGTGTGTGTGTGCTGGCCCGCCGGCCCGACCTGCCGTAAGCCAATTCTAATATAGGGTATACGGGTATATGTAGTGAGATACGTGTCTGTGTATCTGTCCTTCCAGAGAACTGTCTGACCGATCAACTTCAAACCATCAAGGGAGTGAAGTGACCAGGTGTCACCGAGGACCCAAGGGAGTGAGGTTACCGGTGTGTGTCACCGAGGACCCAAGGGAGTGTGGTGACAAGTGTGTCAAGGGAGTGAGGTGACCAGTGTGAAGTTGGTCGGCAGGCCTGGATGTCTTTCAGGGCCGTGGGGCTTCACCAAACCAAAGCGCCCCCAATAAACATTATTGCAAAATATCTGTTGCGTTGGCTCACGAATGCACGCGCCACACGTGCATTCGCATTTTGTTCTTCATGAATCTCAAGAACTGTCCAAGCAATCGATTTCAAACTTGCCGTGTGTCGCTGAGGACCCGAGGGAGTGCGGTGCCCCGTCGCTTCTCAAAGAACTAAACTAATCGGCGCATCAACATGTTTAGCCAGGGTTGACACCATATTTTGGCATGGCTGGTGACATCACACACTACAGTATATAAGGTCTTTGACATTCATGTGACATACTATGACTACATGTACATGACTAAGTGAGAAGAAAGGATCTAGGTGAGAAAGCAAGTGCCTGTCTTGAGAACAGTTATATTTTACAACGGCTTGCTATGGGTATAGCTTATTAGGAAGACGTCAAAGACACAACAGCAGCATTCCAGTATTTCTTATTTCTCTGGCACAATTTGGGATTCTGACGTGCTTTTATCAAATGGTGAACCCAAGTACACCCAAGAACTATCATCCATCAGAGAATCAAAGTCTGGGCCATTGTCAGACAAGCTGACACTGCCACTTAGTGGTAGTACTTTAGACAGCTGAGGAATAAATGCTCTGACTTAGACCAAATCTGCCTAATATCATAGTTGTAATAATACAATAAAAACACAATATAATAGCACAGTTAGCAAAAAAGGAACAATTGTGGCGACACTGGTATTGTAGCTGGTATTGAGGCACAATGGTGCGTTGGGGAGACAAGTCCAGGTGACTTGAGATTTAGCGACAAACTACACATTATTACAATAATGCAATATAGACAACTACACAAAAGGTTATGATTTCTTTTTTATTATGTTTTTTAAAGAGCCATAATAGAAGCAGAATGAAAAAGACTACAAATAACAATTAGTAATATTATATACCTAGTATGAATCCACAAATCTCTGTGTGTGTGTGTGTGTGTGTGTGTGTGTGTGTGTGTGTGTGTGTGTGTGTGTGTGTGTGTGTGTGTGTGTGTGTGTGTGTGTGCGCCTGCGGTTTTCACATTTTCACAATTAATTATTACTGGTTAACACTTCACAAAGCAGAACACTATCTGCAGTATGAAGCTAAGAGCAACATATCTCACATATCCTGGCCCTTTTATATGAACATAACATATTATACCATCCTCCAATCCCTCCATTCCAGTATCCTGCACAGTACCAGTTTTCATTGTTATCAGGCCATCCACTGCCCCAGTACCTGCAGAGTAAACAACATACTGTACTTTGATCACTAGAGCAAGACCGATACATAAACCGGCCATTATTCAACTTTTTGGACGACATCGGTATCAGCAATTATGCAGCCGATGTTTTCAACCAGGCATCCCTATTGGTCATTAGGAGGTGGAAAAAATAGCCAATTGCGATTTTAGAATTTTTCATTTTAGAAAATAGATTTTGTACTTTTAGGTTGAAAAGAAATCAGTGAAAACATTGGTCATTGGTGGGCTATGACTCTTCAAAATCATTGCATTGGACCCAAAAATTCGGCATATGTTACTTGATAGAATTACATTAGAAAAACCTGTAGAAAAAATCTCACCCTGTTGTCAGTGGTGTTCCATCCTCCCAGGTCCATTTGCCCTCAGTCTTGTTCAGACCAATCCATGATACTTCACTCCCACGGTGCAGCCCTCTGATGAATTCCTGATCATATGTGCATGATTGAATCATAATAAATTTTCTCTCACAACACATGCAAATGTGGATGATGGACACCTTGAGTGAGCACTCATACTAACCCATTGTTATTTCAAAAGATTTAAAAAAAAGTTGAAAGAAAAGAAATCACTACTTTCAACTATCAATTAAAAACAATTCCAACATTTGTATAAATTATTTCATTTTTTCTTTTCTTTTGGGTCTCGAGCTAAAAAGATTGGGAACCACTGCTCTAACCTGTTCTTCTTTACTGTTGATGACCACCAGATGTGCCCCTGCCTTCAGACATTGTTCTCTACTTTCCTCCCAGGTTTTCTCTTCAGTAGATCTGTGATAACGGCTGCTTCCAAACTTCTGCCATCCACTGGAACACAACTTGACTAAACATCAAACAGGAGTTTTACTGGTGGATTTTCAACGCACTGATACTGCATTATCACTAATACTAACATGTAGAGTGGGGTTAGTAAGGGTTAGTAGGGTTGTACTTGTAATAATACTGTAGCAGTCAAAGGCAAACCCTCAAAAAGTCAGAAATTACCCGATTATTGTTAGGAGAATGACATGGTTTTAGGTCCATTACCCAAAATCTATTTGATTTTGAGGCAAAATCCTTGAATAAATACTCCTATATCTTTATAGGGTTACAAACATTTTAGTCAGTGGGTGATGAGTAGGACATTTCCTTTGTATTTAAGAAAAAAGCTATTTTTAAAAGTGAAGGAAAATGACATGTGATGAACCAGCAATAAACAGATAAGAGTCCATATCTATGGATGTGCATGTGCGCAACCAAACTATGTGCCAACTTGAAACTTGGGACCGCAACTGGCACAACAGATCCCATTATAAAAAAATATATAATCCACAGCTTAAATTTGGGAAAAGTCAAAAATCAGCAATTTTAAGATACACCCACTGAGGAGAAATATGTATGAAAACAGCCACCTTATAAAAGTCCCCATCCGCCGATTGGTCATTATGTCACTGTAGGACGCTGGGTGCTTGTACTGTGGGTTCTTGCTGACACAACTGATGCGACCGTTTTGTAATTAAAGTTTCTGCGCTTTATTGACTACAGTACATACTCGTACACCAAGTTTACATAGGCTACGTGTAGCCCAGCCTTGGGTCTGCTGCCTGCAATGTCCCCAAAGTCCCTTTTAACTTTGTACTTTTGAGCCTCGTCTGTCTCTGCTGGCGTTATGTTGTGTTGTGTGTTGTGTATAGTAGGATAGTCAGATAGGATAGTAAGATAGCCAGTGTCGCAAAAATCCTTGCTCGCGGTGGGACAATTTTGGGTCTCTGCTCTATTTGTCTTGAGAGTACTTGTTGTGATTTGGCACAATAAAATGTAATGTGAGGGTTTTCTCACTGTTTTTACCACTACAATAATTCAAATATCAATAATAATAATAATACACTAATTAATATTCCTTCAAAATGTGTAACCATTATTCTCACCTGCTCTCTCTCTCTTAAGATTGTTTACTTCACTTTGTAACTGTTTAATCTCCAGGGCCAAGTTGTAGTAGTTGTTATACAAGTGGTTATATGCTGAATTATCTGCAAAAGATCAAAAGGTGACGACAAACAGGTTTTCCTACTGTTAATGGTGAGGTCAAGCATAACAATGTTCCTGATCAGCTGTATTTTTATGTGAATACTTTATGTCTCAATGTGTACTAGCGAGTACCACTGTCATGGTTCCTGTGTGAGACAGTCGGATCTTAGTTTAGTTTAGTTTATTATCACATTTTAATATAAAATAGAAAGAATACATATTAAAAGAAAACAAGTTATTGTGCAAGAAAAGGAAGAAACCAATAGGCTTATTTGGAATCCTTTCATTAATGGAAGACGTCATTAAATGAAATACACTAAAAGTTTAATAAGAACAATAACCCAATCCAGTACTCACAGTGCAGGGCCGTGTCTATGGTTGTCACTGCTCGTAGGATACACAGCAGCAGCAGACACACTGCAGCTGCTCTGATGACGGCCCTCTCAATGATGATGCCTCTCTGGATGCCTGGAGGATTATCAATACAATAGAGTTAAACTTTAAAGGTATCATGACATTCATTTTCACTTTTTTTATTTTCAATGTTTTATTTGGGGTTTTATGACCTCAATTACACCCAAAAAACCTGAACTTAGAACATTCAGTGGATTTTCTGTGGTCTGGGGTTTTCTGAATAACTAGGCTGAAAAGTAATCTGAGCTTGGCCCTTCGAAAGTGAGGTCACAGTCGATTAATCCCGCCCACTCTCCTCCTCGCCCCTCCCCTCCCCTATCCTTTCCTTTGGGGGGGGGCGGAGCAGAGGCGATGATTGACAGGCAAAATCCCTCACCAGCGACACCCGCAGGCAAAGATTTCTTTTTTCATTGCATTTGAAAAGGCTTTAGAAATGTGAGAGAAAAACACCTGCCATGGATCACTGGAATTGAATTTTCACTTAAAACTTTTTGTACACTTTTGAAGGACCAGGACAAAGACTTTGAATGTGGTGTAAAAGTGAATGTCAGTGTGGCTCCCCGTGTGATATACCAATGGGTATATCAGAGCTTTGACCTTGACTTTACTCTTAAATGTTTTAATGGTGCATGTGATAGTATATATTGCATGTGATAGTATATATTGCATGCACATATAAAAAAATCACACCCAGTGTGAAGTGGGCGGTGTCTTTCTAGCTAATCACAATACTGAATGGAGTCAACCAATCATATACAAAAGATAAATACATTTATTGAAACACTCTTTATGATGGAAGAAACCATAACTTTAAAAAAACAAATGTATGTTTTTTTTTAAGTTATGGTTTCTTATATAGGGCTATGCACATGTGTCATGTGACACTGGCCAATCACAGTCCTGAATAGACTGTGATTGGCCATTCACGGTGCAGGGTTAGGCGGGGTACATTTTTGGCCAATCACAGCGCAGGATTTGTTGTAAAAATATCCAAACCTCACTTATAGGGGCGGTTTCACCGCCCAAAAATCACACCCTGTGTGAAGTGGGCGGTGTGGTCATCACAGTGGTCATCATAGTGATGGAAGCTCACTTCAAAAAAAATGGATTTTTGGAAGTGCATAATCCTATTTATAGGTTATTAATGTCATCATGTGTCTCGCTAGCCAATCACAGTGCTGAATAGAGTCAGCCAATAGAGTCAGCCAATCACAGTACAGCTAGGTGGGCTAGGTTGGCCAATCACAGTGCAGGAAACTAATACTAACGAGGTGTCTCAACCCCACTTATAGGGGCGGCTACACCGCCCAAAAAACTGATTTAATAATAAATTATATGTGTGTGTGCGTGTGCGTGTGCGTGTGCGTGTGCGTGTGTGTGCGTGTGTGTGGGTGTGTGTGTGTGTGCTGGCCCGCCGGCCCGACCTGCCGTAAGCCAATTCTAATATAGGGTATACGGGTATATGTAGTGAGATACGTGTCTGTGTATCTGTCCTTCCAGAGAACTGTCTGACCGATCAACTTCAAACCATCAAGGGAGTGAAGTGACCAGGTGTCACCGAGGACCCAAGGGAGTGAGGTTACCGGTGTGTGTCACCGAGGACCCAAGGGAGTGTGGTGACAAGTGTGTCAAGGGAGTGAGGTGACCAGTGTGAAGTTGGTCGGCAGGCCTGGATGTCTTTCAGGGCCGTGGGGCTTCACCAAACCAAAGCGCCCCCAATAAACATTATTGCAAAATATCTGTTGCGTTGGCTCACGAATGCACGCGCCACACGTGCATTCGCATTTTGTTCTTCATGAATCTCAAGAACTGTCCAAGCAATCGATTTCAAACTTGCCGTGTGTCGCTGAGGACCCGAGGGAGTGCGGTGCCCCGTCGCTTCTCAAAGAACTAAACTAATCGGCGCATCAACATGTTTAGCCAGGGTTGACACCATATTTTGGCATGGCTGGTGACATCACACACTACAGTATATAAGGTCTTTGACATTCATGTGACATACTATGACTACATGTACATGACTAAGTGAGAAGAAAGGATCTAGGTGAGAAAGCAAGTGCCTGTCTTGAGAACAGTTATATTTTACAACGGCTTGCTATGGGTATAGCTTATTAGGAAGACGTCAAAGACACAACAGCAGCATTCCAGTATTTCTTATTTCTCTGGCACAATTTGGGATTCTGACGTGCTTTTATCAAATGGTGAACCCAAGTACACCCAAGAACTATCATCCATCAGAGAATCAAAGTCTGGGCCATTGTCAGACAAGCTGACACTGCCACTTAGTGGTAGTACTTTAGACAGCTGAGGAATAAATGCTCTGACTTAGACCAAATCTGCCTAATATCATAGTTGTAATAATACAATAAAAACACAATATAATAGCACAGTTAGCAAAAAAGGAACAATTGTGGCGACACTGGTATTGTAGCTGGTATTGAGGCACAATGGTGCGTTGGGGAGACAAGTCCAGGTGACTTGAGATTTAGCGACAAACTACACATTATTACAATAATGCAATATAGACAACTACACAAAAGGTTATGATTTCTTTTTTATTATGTTTTTTAAAGAGCCATAATAGAAGCAGAATGAAAAAGACTACAAATAACAATTAGTAATATTATATACCTAGTATGAATCCACAAATCTCTGTGTGTGTGTGTGTGTGTGTGTGTGTGTGTGTGTGTGTGTGTGTGTGTGTGTGTGTGTGTGTGTGTGTGTGTGTGTGTGTGCGCCTGCGGTTTTCACATTTTCACAATTAATTATTACTGGTTAACACTTCACAAAGCAGAACACTATCTGCAGTATGAAGCTAAGAGCAACATATCTCACATATCCTGGCCCTTTTATATGAACATAACATATTATACCATCCTCCAATCCCTCCATTCCAGTATCCTGCACAGTACCAGTTTTCATTGTTATCAGGCCATCCACTGCCCCAGTACCTGCAGAGTAAACAACATACTGTACTTTGATCACTAGAGCAAGACCGATACATAAACCGGCCATTATTCAACTTTTTGGACGACATCGGTATCAGCAATTATGCAGCCGATGTTTTCAACCAGGCATCCCTATTGGTCATTAGGAGGTGGAAAAAATAGCCAATTGCGATTTTAGAATTTTTCATTTTAGAAAATAGATTTTGTACTTTTAGGTTGAAAAGAAATCAGTGAAAACATTGGTCATTGGTGGGCTATGACTCTTCAAAATCATTGCATTGGACCCAAAAATTCGGCATATGTTACTTGATAGAATTACATTAGAAAAACCTGTAGAAAAAATCTCACCCTGTTGTCAGTGGTGTTCCATCCTCCCAGGTCCATTTGCCCTCAGTCTTGTTCAGACCAATCCATGATACTTCACTCCCACGGTGCAGCCCTCTGATGAATTCCTGATCATATGTGCATGATTGAATCATAATAAATTTTCTCTCACAACACATGCAAATGTGGATGATGGACACCTTGAGTGAGCACTCATACTAACCCATTGTTATTTCAAAAGATTTAAAAAAAAGTTGAAAGAAAAGAAATCACTACTTTCAACTATCAATTAAAAACAATTCCAACATTTGTATAAATTATTTCATTTTTTCTTTTCTTTTGGGTCTCGAGCTAAAAAGATTGGGAACCACTGCTCTAACCTGTTCTTCTTTACTGTTGATGACCACCAGATGTGCCCCTGCCTTCAGACATTGTTCTCTACTTTCCTCCCAGGTTTTCTCTTCAGTAGATCTGTGATAACGGCTGCTTCCAAACTTCTGCCATCCACTGGAACACAACTTGACTAAACATCAAACAGGAGTTTTACTGGTGGATTTTCAACGCACTGATACTGCATTATCACTAATACTAACATGTAGAGTGGGGTTAGTAAGGGTTAGTAGGGTTGTACTTGTAATAATACTGTAGCAGTCAAAGGCAAACCCTCAAAAAGTCAGAAATTACCCGATTATTGTTAGGAGAATGACATGGTTTTAGGTCCATTACCCAAAATCTATTTGATTTTGAGGCAAAATCCTTGAATAAATACTCCTATATCTTTATAGGGTTACAAACATTTTAGTCAGTGGGTGATGAGTAGGACATTTCCTTTGTATTTAAGAAAAAAGCTATTTTTAAAAGTGAAGGAAAATGACATGTGATGAACCAGCAATAAACAGATAAGAGTCCATATCTATGGATGTGCATGTGCGCAACCAAACTATGTGCCAACTTGAAACTTGGGACCGCAACTGGCACAACAGATCCCATTATAAAAAAATATATAATCCACAGCTTAAATTTGGGAAAAGTCAAAAATCAGCAATTTTAAGATACACCCACTGAGGAGAAATATGTATGAAAACAGCCACCTTATAAAAGTCCCCATCCGCCGATTGGTCATTATGTCACTGTAGGACGCTGGGTGCTTGTACTGTGGGTTCTTGCTGACACAACTGATGCGACCGTTTTGTAATTAAAGTTTCTGCGCTTTATTGACTACAGTACATACTCGTACACCAAGTTTACATAGGCTACGTGTAGCCCAGCCTTGGGTCTGCTGCCTGCAATGTCCCCAAAGTCCCTTTTAACTTTGTACTTTTGAGCCTCGTCTGTCTCTGCTGGCGTTATGTTGTGTTGTGTGTTGTGTATAGTAGGATAGTCAGATAGGATAGTAAGATAGCCAGTGTCGCAAAAATCCTTGCTCGCGGTGGGACAATTTTGGGTCTCTGCTCTATTTGTCTTGAGAGTACTTGTTGTGATTTGGCACAATAAAATGTAATGTGAGGGTTTTCTCACTGTTTTTACCACTACAATAATTCAAATATCAATAATAATAATAATACACTAATTAATATTCCTTCAAAATGTGTAACCATTATTCTCACCTGCTCTCTCTCTCTTAAGATTGTTTACTTCACTTTGTAACTGTTTAATCTCCAGGGCCAAGTTGTAGTAGTTGTTATACAAGTGGTTATATGCTGAATTATCTGCAAAAGATCAAAAGGTGACGACAAACAGGTTTTCCTACTGTTAATGGTGAGGTCAAGCATAACAATGTTCCTGATCAGCTGTATTTTTATGTGAATACTTTATGTCTCAATGTGTACTAGCGAGTACCACTGTCATGGTTCCTGTGTGAGACAGTCGGATCTTAGTTTAGTTTAGTTTATTATCACATTTTAATATAAAATAGAAAGAATACATATTAAAAGAAAACAAGTTATTGTGCAAGAAAAGGAAGAAACCAATAGGCTTATTTGGAATCCTTTCATTAATGGAAGACGTCATTAAATGAAATACACTAAAAGTTTAATAAGAACAATAACCCAATCCAGTACTCACAGTGCAGGGCCGTGTCTATGGTTGTCACTGCTCGTAGGATACACAGCAGCAGCAGACACACTGCAGCTGCTCTGATGACGGCCCTCTCAATGATGATGCCTCTCTGGATGCCTGGAGGATTATCAATACAATAGAGTTAAACTTTAAAGGTATCATGACATTCATTTTCACTTTTTTTATTTTCAATGTTTTATTTGGGGTTTTATGACCTCAATTACACCCAAAAAACCTGAACTTAGAACATTCAGTGGATTTTCTGTGGTCTGGGGTTTTCTGAATAACTAGGCTGAAAAGTAATCTGAGCTTGGCCCTTCGAAAGTGAGGTCACAGTCGATTAATCCCGCCCACTCTCCTCCTCGCCCCTCCCCTCCCCTATCCTTTCCTTTGGGGGGGGGCGGAGCAGAGGCGATGATTGACAGGCAAAATCCCTCACCAGCGACACCCGCAGGCAAAGATTTCTTTTTTCATTGCATTTGAAAAGGCTTTAGAAATGTGAGAGAAAAACACCTGCCATGGATCACTGGAATTGAATTTTCACTTAAAACTTTTTGTACACTTTTGAAGGACCAGGACAAAGACTTTGAATGTGGTGTAAAAGTGAATGTCATTAAACCTTTAATATGATCAGCTTCAACGGATCATGTCAATGAACACACAGCGCCACAGCGGGAATATAATAGTATAATAGTTAAACCCTAGCGTCCCTATTCTAGGGGCGAATATTCAGTGAAAATTGATTTAAACTCGAAAATGTGCTCCTCGGAGCACAAGTCTCCGCCAGCGGACCCGTGCTATTTTAATCAAATGAAATCACCTACCTTATCTCTAACCATAGTTCTTTAGGAATGTTCTAATTTACGTAAAATAGAACGTGTTACTATATTATAGCAATTATATTATCATAACAATAAGTAATGAGATACAATAAGTAATGAGATACAACCTCCGGCAGGTGAACAGACAATAATACTAATTTTCATATTTATTGTAATGTTAGGTCCATCTGTTCATCCTGTAGAGATGCAGGGTGGGGTTCCAGCATGTCCTCCGTCAGCCCAAAGTAATCATCCTCCACAAACAGAGCACAGGTGGAAGGGAAAAGCCAGTATTGTTTGTAGATTCTGTCTCTGCCCAGAGGAACGAGCGACGTACGACGGGAAGCCTTCTGGATACGATTCTGCAGCTCTTGAACCTTCTGCTGTTCCTCCTCCAGCTCTTCAGCTGTGAGGCTGACAGGGGAAACTGTGGAGGAGACTGCCTGATGTCCCTGTTGTAGATGAGTATGCTTTCTTAGCTTTGGCCTTCTGCGCCTTTGCTTGACCAATGTTAGGTGTTCTCAGAGAGACACACACACGCACGGACGGGTGATTTGGACTGGAAGGTACCGTTCCAATCAAGACTGATTGATCCTGTCTTACCTCACTTCAAGAAACGTAAACGGCTTTTTGAAGTGACACACCTATTTATAGAATTGTATTTCGTCATGCGTCGCCAATCAAAGGCATTGGTGTCAACATATTGACACGTGTCACGTGGAGCTTGACCAGTGTTAGCTTGGCTAGGGGCCATGCTCACACACGGCGGGACGAAGCGAAAACAGACACGGGACGGACAGAGCGCTGCTTGGGACGACAGCTTGGACAGAACCAGTCTCCTTCCGGGACAGACTTCAGTCTGGGTCTCAAACACTGCAAATGATGTCCTCGTCACATCCGTCACACAGTAACATAGTCTCTGCGTCTCCTTTCCGTCTGCACAGTTTACAGCGAGCGTTGAGGAGAGACTTTGCCCAAATGATGCTCTTTTCCAAAGTGGACAGATGGACAAACACTTGGGAAAGACTGGAGCAGGACTGCAGAGATTCTCTCCAACGTTCCAAAACCATCTTACCACTGGCACTGCCATTGTCACTGTCACTGGACGGGTCGTCATTTTTTCTTCCTGTTTTTACCGTTCTTCTTGTCTTTCTTGGACTCCTCGCCGCCCAGAGGAACTTGGAGGAACCTGCGTTCGATTTCCTGTTCTATCTGAAACAGGGCATGAGCAAGGCAGTGGACGGTACTGTTCACTGGCTGAGAGTCATCCACCTCCATCTCCTCTCCACCATTCATCTCTCCGTTCTTTCTGCCATCAGCAGCCAGCAGTTCATATTGTCCTCTCTCCAATGCTGATCTCCATGTCTCTCTCTCCGTTATCTTCAGCGTTTCCAGATTTCCTTCGTAGATTCTTTCCTCAATGTCCAACAGCATGTCTCTGAGTCGGCTCTCCACGAAACTCTCAGCTGTAGCAAGGGATTCTGGGGCCTTGGTTTTATAATTATATTTGACAGCAGCAGTGTTGTTCAGTATCTGTGTGATTCTGTCTTTCTCCTGGTGTAGCGTCTCCTTGAGGCTGCTCTCTCTGTGACCTCGCGGGTTCAATGCCTCCATCAGCTGCTCCACCTCCTCCACCGAGCTGTAGAAGGCCCATTGGTTGGGGCGTATGACTGGCAGGCAACTGGCAGGGATACAGGTGGGGCTATGTATGGTGTCCATCTGTGTGTCCTGCTGTCCTTCATCCTCCATCTGTTCATCCTGTAGAGATGCAGGGTGGGGTTCCAGCATGTCCTCCGTCAGCCCAAAGTAATCATCCTCCACAAACAGAGCACAGGTGGAAGGGAAAAAACAGTATTGTTTGTAGATTCTGTCTCTGCCCAGAGGAACGAGCGACGTACGACGGAAAGCCTTCTGGATACGATTCTTCTTCTTCTTGAACCTTCTGCTGTTCCTCCTCCAGCTCTTCAGCTGTGAGGCTGACAGGGGCAACTGTGGAGGAGACTGCCTGATGTCCCTGTTGTAGATGAGTATGCTTTCTTAGCTTTGGCCTTCTGCGCCTTTGCTTGACCAATGTTAGGTGTTCTCAGAGAGACACACACACGCACGGACGGGTGATTTGGACTGGAAGGTACTGTTCCAATCAAGACTGATTGATCCTGTCTTACCTCACTTCAAAAAGTAGAAACTTTTTGAAGTGACACACCTATTTATAGAATTTTATTTCGTCATGCGTCCCTCTAGCCAATCAAAGGCATTGGTGTCAACATATTGACACGTGTCACGTGGAGCTTGACCAATGTTAGCTTGGCTAACAATGTTTGCTCACACACGGCGGGACGAAGCGAAAACATATTTTCCACCTACGGCGGAGACAAAAATGTGCACTTAAGGGGTGTCGTGGCGGTTGCAATGTATATTATCTATATGGCTAAGGGTTGGCGCCCCAGTCTGTGTCTACCGTGAGGAAGAGCCCAACAAATCCACGTGAGGCCTTTAGGAGGGCCATTCAAGCAAGCCGCAAAGGGAGCCTGCAGTACCACCACGGGCCAAGACACCATCACACCAGAATGAAATGTTTGGAGCGGGGGAGTCTGGTGCAACGCTCAGGTCCTGGACCTGGTGAGACGGAGGAGGAGCCCAGCCAGGAGGCCATCCACAGAGCCTAGTCCCTCCACGTGCCAGAGCCTCTCCTCTCCCCCATTCCTGGCAGAGTAGTTTCGGACAAGCGTATTGAGTGGCCCTGTCTTTCCCTATTTAGGACTGACCGTGGGTAGCTACCTGGGACGTAAGTCGGGGGTTGATCAACCCTGGCTGGGTCACCTGGGCGAGGGTGTATGTTGCAAGACCCGAAACATCCTATGACCCCAGGCTACAACACTGATGATACGTCCCAGGTGCATCCATGTGATGTTTTTTTGTTATAGTTATTCTATTTATAGTGGCTCATAGGAATTTATAGACTACGTGACAACCAGTAATAGATTGGTGACCACCGGAGAGACGGGTGACAGCCGGAATGTAGACGGCATCCGGGAGCAGTTTGGGTTGGCGCCCCAGTCTGTGTCTTCCGTGAGGAAGAAGCCCAACAAATCCACGGTGAGGCCTTTAGGAGGGCCATTCAAGCAAGCCGCAAAGGGAGCCTACAGTACCACCACGGGCCAAGACACCATCACACCAGAATGAAATGTTTGGAGCGGGGGAGCCTGGTGCAACGCTCAGGTCCTGGACCTGGTGAGACGGAGGAGGAGCCCGGCCAGGAGGCCATCCACAGAGCCTAGTCCCTCCACGTGCCAGAGCCTCTCCTCTCCCCCATTCCTGGCAGAGTAGTTTCGGACAAGCGTATTGAGTAGTCCTGTCTTTCCCTATTTAGGACTGACCGTGGGTAGCTACCTGGGACGTAAGTCGGGGCTTGATCAACCCTGGCTGGGTCACCTGGGCGAGGGTGTATGTTGCGAGACCCGAAACATCCTATGACCCCAGGCTACAACACTGATGATACGTCCCAGGCAGAGGCGTCGCTAGGTCTCTACTAGGTTGGGGGCTTAGCCCCCCAGGCAACGGACACATGCACGTGCGCGTTTTTGGCGGATTTGGGTACTTTTCCCCCCGTTTTTTGTTACTTTATTTCGGTTTTAGGGTTAGGGGTAGGGTTAGGTTAGGGTTATAGATATATAATTTAAAAAAAAATATTTTATTGGTGGCTTTGGATAAAACATTGGTGCCTATAGCCACCGAAGCCCCCGCGTAACGACGCCACCGGTCCCAGGTGCATCCATGTGATGTTTTTTTCGTTATAGCTGACTGATGTGTATTTCTAAGTTTCTGTTTTTGTGTATTGTTGTTGTTGTTGTTTTTTATTTGTGTTTTATTTATTGTTTTGTCTTCTAAGACCCTTGTCCTTTTGTGTTTTTCATTTGTTTGTTTTTTTAGTCAATGCAAGGCTATATGTTGGAGTCTGGAGATATGTATGCAATGAATGCTTCTGTTAAAATCCAATAAACAAACGTTAAAAAGTAATCGATAGAAAATAAGTAATTTTTTGGGTGAACTATCCCTTTAAGGCCAAGTGGCCTTGCCTCTAAAAAGGCCTGGGTGTCAAGCTGCTATAATAACGATGTGAGAAGAGAGAGAGAAACACTGTTAAGTGACTGTTTTAGTACCTAGATCAGGTGTGGCGTCTTGTAAGTCGGAGCTTTGGTCTTTGAGACTGCTTGACACCACGTTCACCTCCTTCTCTGTTTTCTCCTCCTGCCACTCCTCCTGGACGTCTCCATCGTACCTCACCCTCTCTGATGTGACCGGCTTGCCAGCAATATGTGTGGACATCTTAAGGAATGACACAAAGAAATAACTCAAGTTAATTAGCACAAGCATATCGTCTCTGTCGGGTGGAAGCCTCGTATGTCCAAAACTGTTACTTTTCAGGAATCAGATTCTAAAGTAGCAAAAGTAGCAGATCTACAAGCTCAAAACGTGTCACTTCGTGTCCCGTTTCGAGCTTGCGGATCTGCTACTTTTGATGCTTTTGTGTGACGCTGTAGTATGATCAAGCAGGGCGTAAATTTACGGGGAAAAGTTACAATATGGAGATAAGAGGTTTCTACCCGACAACAACGATATGTTGATAATGTGTTGACCACATGAATGTAGCGTCCCTATTCTGGGACCAACGTTCGGTGAAAATAGCAGATCTACGTCGCAATGTGACACAGGGCCTATCGACACCATAGTAGGGGGATTCCAGTTAATGAAGTATTAGTGGTTATGTTAATACAAAATAATGCACTATATTTCTAAATATGTTTAAATGTTATCTTACTCACTTTGTCCTATGTGTGTAGTCCTACATTGGGCTTCACTGCTGCAGAAGACTCTGAGTTGCTGTCTGTTGGTCTTAATTTAACAGTTACACCCTCCTAGCACGTTGTTTCTTTGGACACACCTTTGAACGTGCATGCATGCATGTGCATGTGAATGTGAATGTGCACGCCAACACACACAGTGAAGAAAAACACAATAGACAGAACGGATGTGAGTTGTGTCTTTCAGCATGTGTTAAATTCTGGGTGGAGATTCAGAGGAGAGTGAACTGAAAGTTCTACCTCCCTCAACAACTGCTGCAGCAACCAGTGTTGAAAGTAATCAGATCTTTTACTTTTAGGAGCAATACTACAATGAAGATATACTCTGTTACTAGTGAAGTCCATTATTAAAAAATGTACTTGAGTAAAAAAGTACCAAAACTAAAAGTGCTCAGAATGTCCTATTTCACAAGTTTATTTTTTCAACTTAAAAGATTGCTGATCTAAAGCTCACAACGCGGTGCATCGCGACTCTTTATGAGCTTGTTGATCGGCTATTTTTGAATAGCCAAAGTATAAATACGTTTTAATTGGTTAATGTATATTTTGGAATAATAATCTGCAAAGTAACAAGTAAATAAAGTTGTAAAATAATTACACAATATTTGCCTTAAATATATTCTAAGTAGGCCTATAAAGAATTGAAAATTTGAGATATTCAACTAAAGTAAAAGTTCTTGAGTTAATGAAATGATTCTATGAGTAAAGCATAGTTTAACACCTCGTTCACCCTTTTTTCAACGCAGGAAACAGGGTGTGTTAAAGACACAGCTCCCCACATCCTGTCTGCTATTATATTTCCTACAGTGCTCTTTGTATCGTTAAAAACATTAATGTAATTGGTATTGAATAATGCTTTTGTGAAGCAAGCTAGGTTTGAACAAATTCATTTCAGTTAACTTCATCAGTTCATGAAAACTATGGGTTAGAACACAATAAGACCAGTGCTTCACAAACATATATAGCGAATCAAAATAGGCCGCAGACCCGTTTTTATGGGACAGAAGTAAATATCCCATTTCTTAACCTTTCCTACAAAACAAAGAGTTTCAAACATTTTCAAAAATGTTCTATTTTTGCAAGAAAAAGTTTGAGAACCTCTGGGCTTGTCACCTAGTCAGTTATAAAGTGTCTTCATAAAAGACACTTTATAACTGACTACGTCATGGTAGTTATAGTGTGCTGTTCCGCTGAGCTTATAATGCATTATGACCAGCACTTATAATACTTCATAAACCGTGTAATAAGTTGCTATGCATAATTATCAACATTTATGAAATGCATTATAAATGTAATTAAATTGCATTATAGACCAGACCTTTTTAACCTCTTTTTTAATTGTATTCAAATGCCCTTTTGTAATGCGATATATCGTGCAGCACTACTGGAGAACCTACCTGCGAGCACTGACTAATAATGAATTGCATTTTTATAGCGCTTTTCCAGTGCTCAAAGCGCTTTACAATGGTTCATTCATTCATACATTGGGAGGTGAAGCGGCGAACAGTCGACGCCAGCGTCCTCACTTCCCACATTCACACGCCAATGGTGGCAAGCTAGCACCGACCGAATCATTGGAGGCAATGAAGGGTTCAGTGTCTTTCCCAAGGACACTTGGACATGTGGACAGGAGGAGCCGGGATCCGAACCGCCAACCCAAGGATCATTGGACGACCTGCTCTACCTCCTGAGCCACAGCCGTATTCAGCCAATTTAAAAAAAGAATTGAAAAGGGGGAAAATTTGTAAAAAAAAAAAAGTGATTGAACATGTTGTTTATGCTTTATTGTACTGCTGTATTAATAGGCTCATTTAATAAAGTTGATACGGCATTGAAGTAGTTTGTTTTATGTAAGTAATATTTTCATTGTAACCTCACAGCACACCAGATTGATACAGTGCAGATGTAAAACAAAAAAGAAAGTCAACATTTTATAATAGAATATTCCAGTGTTGTGAAGCAGATTGGTTGATTAAAACAGAACTGATAGCAGTACAGTGAAGAAATATAGGTCCCTAAAACTCCCGTTACTCCCTACAGTACATGAATCATTAACAGAGTTACTGTAATAAAGTAGAAGAGCAGAAGATTTCAGGGAAGTCGACACAGTCTGATGTTCTCATAGCATCAAGACACTTCTGTCTTCCAAGCGCAGAATAGAATAGAATAGAATTCAAAACAGACAGAATACAATAAATATACAATTAGACACCAGCATCCAGCAGTATGTCTACTAACGTACTGAACATTCCCACTGGCTCGGTTCCGGGGTTCAGTCCAGACACCAGACTATTGGAGTTCAAACGGAGAAGCCCACAAGTTCTGGGGGTAAATATACTTTACAGTATTTATCAGAGTATCACTATGAAATGATTTATTTGATATGAAATCTCATGTTTAGAGCTTTTAAACAGATTGTTGATAGCATTTTTGTTAATTTGTTACACCAATTAGTTTTTCAGACCTCTTTGCATGAGTGATTGATTGATTGATTGATTGATTGATTGATTGATTGATTGATTGAATATTTTATTAGGCAAAAATGTAAAACAGCACAGTTACATATAAAATACTTTATCTAAAAGGTCTGTTCAAAAAAGTCCTTGAGGACTTGTTTCCAACTCATAGTCATATATAGTGGCACCAACATTTCAAATATGTACAAACAAAGGTGGGGGGGGGTCGTCTGTCTAACGGGAAAATGGTACTACCTCCTTTTTTGGCCTCCTGAAAGGTGAATTTTCAGGGCTGATTTAAATGAACCCAGCAAACTGAATTTTTTGAGGGATGGGGTTAGTTAGACTATTCCAAATATGGGTGCTGTAGAGGGAGAATTTGCCCATGTTTGTTTTATGGGTGGGTGGTACCAGGTCGTTGTTAACACTCCCTTTAGTTTTGTGACTGTGGGTGAAAGACCTTGATAAGTCAGTATGTATCAGAATAATAAAAAAAAATATTGGCAGGTAGCACATACAAATAATCTGCCTTGGTGAGGTCAATGCATTAGGGCGCGGTCCCACTGCACTTTTATTCTACCTCTGGGGCGGAATCTGCCAATGCTTTGTCAATGCAAATGGTGGATTCATGGTCTTGCGCATTTTTTCCATGAATCCACGCATTTGCATTGACAAAGCATTGGCAGATTCCGCCCAGAGGTAAAATAAAAGTGCGGTGGGGCCGTGCCCTTACACTGAATAACAACAGTACAGAATATACTGATAGAAGATAGAGAATACCTTTGTCGCTGTTGGGTGGACGGCTTGCATGTCAAAAACCATTGCTTTTCAGGAAATGGAGAAAAAAAAAAGAACCATTCCAGTGGAGCCAATGTTGTTATTATTTAAGCTCTTGTTAATACTTTTAATTGGTTAAATATTTATAAAACCCACAGACACAGGTAACCAGTTGAAACCTAGCGTGTCATTATATCAGGTGATACTTTTGGGAATCACGTACATGTATCATGCATTTCTAAGTTGTTACTTAAGGTCAGCCTACTTGCCGGAGTAATAAAATAAGTTTTACCACGCCTTGTTCATGATTGCCAACAATGTTCTCTCATGTTAATATTGCTTAATTTGACCAGTTACCCTGTTGACATTGTGTTTCCTTGCAGACAGTGCAGATAATGGTGGGTCTGATGCTCCTCCTGTTTGGTGTGGTGTCGTGTGTCTTTCTTGACGCAGTCTCAACAGTGCACTCAGTGTTCGTTTTAACAGTGTACTCTGGAGTGTTCGTCTGGGCACCTTTATATGTAAGCAAACATCTGCATACTCCACCAAACCCTACTGTACACTGTACTGTGTTTATATTCATTCAAATAATTTGAGCTTTGAATGAAATACACATAGTGGCCCTCATTTATCAATGCGGTGTAGACCAAATAATGGGCGTACGGTGAGATCACCACAACTTTCGGCATTTATCAATATATCCTGACGTTGACTTCAGCGTACTGCCCGCTCAGATCTCACGTCTGGTCGAGAGCAGTTGTTCCATCCTGGACCTGCTGAGCGACATTGTCTGTCTGACCGTCTGACAGGCATCTGGACACATGTATGCACTCCAAAATGTATATCTAACACACTAATAAATAATCCCTGTGAAAATATAACATTTTGTAAACCAATTTAAACAAACTGCTTTAACAATCATTCAGATAAGACTGCAGATCTGGCTGCATTGGCTATTTGAAAATAGCAGATCTACAAGCTCACAACGCGTCACGATGCGACACGTTGTGAGCTTGTAGATCTGCTATTTTCAAAATATACAAGCGCTTATGCGAGAGCATTATCGGGAGTCGGGACTGCCGATAATGCTGTTATCGCCAGTCTCAGTACGTAGAGTGTCTCTGTCTCTGTTTTTCCTTGGAAAAAAAGGATTGTCAGTGGTTCTCAACCTGTGGGTCCCGCATGGTTTTGGGGGGGTCCCCAGATGACAGTTAAGTGACAATGTAAGGACCATTTAACTAAAAGACCATTACTGCATCAAAAGTAATCAACATGCTATATACTATAAAAACATTGGCCAAATTGTCAAATAATATAAGAAAGAAAATAGCCGATCTACAACGCGAGGCGTTATGAGCTTGTGTATCTACAATTTTCACAATATTTAGGGGGGTCGCAGCCTGAAAATGTTGAGAACCACTGATCTAAGTAACTGACTTAATACGTACTTACTTATTATTATTATTACTGTGAATAGTTTTAAACAGGATTTGATTGCCTGTAAGTATTCACACATATAACCATACTGCCATGATTCATTTTAATGCTTCTGTATGTTTTGTAAGAAGAGTCATAAATGTTTCATTTTGTAACACAATTCTTCATTATCTGATTGGTTGTTTCTCTTCTCCCCCAGTACATCATTGCAGGGTCATTAACGGTGGCTGCTGATAGGTCGATGAGCCGCTGCATGGTCAGTAAGCCACGCCGTCGACCACACCCTTACTGCTCTCTACAAGTCATTCAATGTATTACTAGCTGTTTATTCTATTGCTGTTCTATGTTTCAGATTAAAGGTTCTATGGGCATGAACATTGTGGCTGCTATGATTTCATGTACTGCCACCATCCTTTATAGCCTGGACGCTGCAGGGGTGTTCACGTATTGGGATGACCCTTTTATATACTCGGTAGGACTTTATTATTTACACACTGAATTGACCCACACTGCTACTAGGTCTCTGTTTGACCAGCTAGTTCATTCCATTCACCTGGTTCACCAGGTCCTAATGAGACCCTGATTATGGACCACTGGTTTACATAATGTGTACATAATGTATTTGTGCACATGATGTGTTTTGTTTCCATGATGTGATTGTTTCCATTCTTTTTACAAATGCAGAGATGTTGTTTTGTAAAGGCTTTGGGCCTCATACACAAAACTCTTAAATGTAGACTATCGTATATTGTAATCCTGCTCCTAAGTAACAAAACAATGGACCATTGTGGTTATGTGTTTGTTTACATGATGTTTGTTTGTTTATATGATGCATTTGTTTCCAGAGCTTGTCGATGGGTGTGTCAGGTGTGCAGTGTGTCTTCAATCTGCTGGTGTTCATCATTTCCATCTGTGTGTCCGTTTTTGGCTGCAAAGCCAACTGCTGCAGCTGCTGCCAACAGACCCCGATCCTGGTGAGACCTGAACACAAACACAATCTACATGACATGGACCTGTAGAATCTGCCTGTGTTACCGTGATGGACCATCACACTGTTGAACAGCTAAATCTGCCCCGCCCCCATGTTTCCCATATTCAAGGCTGTGGTATCAGGAGTGGAAGAAGATCCACATTGTTAAATTCCATAGTTATAGTCAGAAACCAATAGATATTGTTGCCTAGATATATTGTGGTATGTAAATATCTGAAGTAAGTATCCCTCATCTGCTGCCCTGTCTTTAACATCTCAGGGACTCTTTGGTTTGTTCTGTGTCTTTCAGCAAGCTGTTGTCATGGGCAACCATTTACCTGAAGGTAGTACAGTGATGTCACGGGCCACACCCTCTGCATATGCCCCGCCTTCCTACACTGAAGCCTCACCCTATCAGGTCTGTTGCCCTGTCACATGTGATTTCATACAGGCTCTGTGCATGACTGTAATTCCAGAAGGTGGAAACACGTATGAAGGTGTTGTGTGTTTCCGGTTCAAATCTGCTGCTGAGCCAATCAAATGAAGCTGACCCACAACAGGAAACAGGAATGCCACCTTCTGGAAAAGTGAAATAAGCGTTGCTCTTGATACAGACATGCACAGAGCAAGCTCTATCAGGGAACTCAGTGCAGTTGCTGCTGGCCGACCATTGGTCGGTCTCAGCTCCATGCTTCTATTCTCAACCAGTCACATACTCACTTCATAACAGAGCATCCTATTTAAATGAGGAAGTTGCATTGCTCATTCCTTGCTTGCCTTTCGCTGCTGCCTACTGCTGTCTGTTCTGCTGCTGCTTTAACACTGGCTGCTCACCCTCCACCACCCCAGCTACCACCTGTCGTTTTGGATCTACTTTTATGTACGCGGGATTTGGAGTCCCTATTGGTAGGGAGATGTAATATGCTTTCTCATTACCTACAGTACCTAAATGCAGATCCAAACCAAAATAAATATTTTGCTCATTTTATATTCAATTTTTATCCATTCATGAGTTGTCCTGACTGAACTACAGTCATGCACAGAGCCTATTAGTCTGACTAAAGAGTTGCCATGTTTCATTAATTAAAATGTTAATGACTAAACAATTGAATGTTGCACAATGAATGACCTTTTATGAAGATCCATTCCATGAAGGAAACACGTGATATCCAAACTGATTGAGTTTCTAATCTCATTCCTTTCCAGAAGGTGGTTCATCCCAAGGCTGTGGGAAGTAGGGGTGATGCACCACCCCCTGGTGGATGGTATAACATGCACGCACGTCAACAATTCAATTAGAAATAAATACATAAAATACAATTAAAATAAAAGTGTCATTTTATTACTATAGACTATACAACTCTGTAGTCAACAGAAAAGACATGTTGATGTCAGAATACCCATGTTATCTTTTGAGTAGTGCATTGAAGAAATAATCAGCTTAAGAATATATCAATATTTAAAGGACTTATGTCTGAGTAAGATTTAGAATAACTTACTAAGTCCTTACTAATACCAAGAGAAGGGATCATATCACTCCATTTCTTAGATCTTTACACTGGCTCCCTGTCTGCCAAATAATTTATTTCAATCAAAACACTGTTGGTTTATACAGCATTGCATGGTTTAAAATACATTTATGATCTTTTGCTACATCATGAACCATCCAGACCTCTCAGGTCATCTGGGACAGCTCTGCTTTCTGTTCCCAGAGTCACAAGTTCACAAATAAAGGTGGAGAAGCAGTGTTTTTATGGAACAAACTCCCACAAAACTGTCTCAGTGTGTTTAAAATAAACTGATGATCTTTCTGTTTGCTGCTGCCTTTACTGAGTTTAAAAAATATATTATACCTTCTTCTGCACTGTAATGTTTTAATAAAAAAAAAAAAATCTCTTTTTGAATTGTATTTAAATTTTGTAATGAGTTGTAATATATTTTGCATTCTTTCTGTCAAAGTGTCTCAATGCTTAAGTAAAGTGTTATCGAAAACAATTAAACAGCAACAGCGTACCCTATAAAATATAATAAAAATATCTGAAAAAAGTTTATAAATAAAATAAAATGCTGCGGCTCTAAAAAAGTAGCCAGAAATTAGCACCCCATATATAAAAAAAAGACAAGACAAAACAAAAAACAAGACAACCTAACAGCTGCCAACAAAAATAATTAATCCATATAAAAAAAAAGAGACAACTTAACCCATTAAAAATGGATCTGGCACAAAGCGGAGAGCCCTGCACTTTGCATTGATGGTCTAACACAGTGGTTCTTAAAGTGGGGTTCAGGGGGACCCTCAGGGTTCCTTGAGGGGGTTCCAAATGGACCCTTACAGGTCTGTAACTCTGAGTGTACAAATGGAACCATAAGGGTCCATTTGGTTCCATTTGTACACTCTCTAAGGTATGGGGGTTCTTGAAATAAAAAGATTTGAGAACCATTGGTACAGTACAACACTCCACACCGCCTTTACATCTATGACGTCGTCCTCCTTGTGCCCAAATTTCACGTATGGGCAAATATAGTGACAAAAACCCCAAGGAGTGGACACCAACATCAAAACATTTAAATTAAAGCCTTTTTCCGCGTCTGTCCTCCTGGTCTCCAGCAACTGTAAAATAGGAACACAAAAATTTTAAATATCTCTTAAAAGACAATTCCATAACTTAGCTGTTTCTCATAGTAATTGATAGATTAGTATAGGATAGATTACCCGTTTATCATACTGTGTACAAATGGAACAACATTTTTGGTTCAAACTTTTACGAGACAATTTCTTTAAGGTTAGCTGGGAACCCCTGGAGCCCCCTCAAGGACCCCTGGGGGTCCCCAGACACCACTATGAGAACTATTGTCTCCAGGTGCACCTCCTGAAACCTCTGTAGCCTCAACCTTCACTGCTTTGGCTACTTTCTTTGAAGGGGATGTGTTGTAGGTTGGTTCTTGTCCTTCATTGTGCTCTATGTATTTTAAAAAAAAAACGTTTTTTTTTATTATTTTAAAACATTGTGTTTTTATATGTTGTTGAGGACACCGTGGACCGCCCCATCTGAAAATGTTCCAGGGACACCCCCCCAGAAGAGAAGATTTATGTTTAAAAAAAAAAAAGCATAAATTATTCAAAATATTTCAAACATTGTTGAGATTCTTTTTTGCCAAAAATACAGTTTTTCTGAAAACTTAGCAAGGTCCTGAAAACAGGACCTTGCTAAATACAGAAGCTCTTAAAATACGGTCCCCACCACATCGTCGATTTTGAGGATGCTGCGCACCGTCTCCGTGGACAGAGTCAGAGCGCTGATGGACACCAGAAGAGGCTGCACCACCTGCTCCTCCAGCATGTTGGAGATGCCGCCCTTGCGGACATTGATGCCGGCGCTCTTCTCCCCCTGGGCGTGCCTGTTGCGGAGCTCCGTGACAGTCGATATGGGGTTCAGCCCGGCATTCTCCGCCAGCGTGGAGGGGATCACCTCCAGGGCGTCGGCGTAGGCGCGCACGCAGTAGGCCTCCATTCCCGCCAGGGTGCGGGAGTACTCTGCCAGCCGGAAGGCCAGCTCGATCTCTGGGGCCCCGCCACCGGCGATCAGAGCCTTCTTCTTGACCAGGCAGCGGATGACACACAAGGCGTCGTGGATGGAGCGCTCAGCCTCGTCAAGCACCAGCTTGTTGGAGCCACGCACCACGATGCTTACAGTCTTACCGGGACTGGCGCAACCTGTGATCTTGACCAGCTTGCCAGAACCATCCAGACTCACCTCTTCTGCCGACTCGGCTGCGCCCAGCATCTCTGGTGTGAAATGGTCGATGTGGGCGACGGGCTTGGTGCCAATAGTCTTGCAGATGAACTCAATGTGCTCCCTCTCAATGTCCTTGATGACCATGATCTTCATTTTGGTGAGGAAATGCACAGCCAGGTCACTCAGTGCATCTCTGAGGATAGACTTCTGGATGAGCAGGACGTTGCAGCCTGCCTTCTTAATGTGTTTGCACAGGTTGAGGGTGTAGGTTCGCTCCTCTCTCAGCACGCGGTCCATCTGGGCATAGTCTGACACCACAATCTGGTTGTCCATGTCTGTTTTGGGAGCGGACAAGCAGAACTGGATCAGGCCGACCTTTGCCTTCTCCACACGGTGAACGCCAGTGACCACCTTCTGTGTCAGCACCAAACCATCAACAAGCTCACAGTCATCAATGGTCCCACCAAGCTTCTTGATAATGCGGATGTCATGCAGGTCCACGTTGGTAGCAGTGGCCGGGTCTATAACCCTCATCATGGCGTCTACGCTCATGGGCGCCAGCAGCTTGGAATACTGGGATACCACCTTGGAGCAGAGAGAGGTGGTGGCGCTGTTGATCAGATTCTGACGGTCACTCAGCTCCACCGGTGAGCTCATGTCCGTCAGCACCTCGACCGCCTTGTCCACGGCTTTCTGGAAGGACTCTGAGATGATGGTCGGGTGAATACCCTTCTGGAGCAGTTTGGAGCAGGCATTATCAAGCAGGGCTCCAGCAATAACCACCACAGAGGTTGTGCCATCACCAGCCTCAATATCCTGGGCTTTGGACAGCTCTACCAGCATTCTTGCTGCAGGGTGGAGCACCTGCATCTTTTTCAGGATAGTGGCACCATCATTGGTAATGGTCACATCACCTTTCCCATCCTGGATCATCTTATCCATGCCCTTGGGCCCAAGGCTGGTTCTGATGGCATCTGCGATAGCTTTCGCTTGAGATATATTATTGAACCTAATCTGGGCAGGCTTGTCGCGGTCCACATACGCCCCTAATTTATTTCCGCCCTGGGCTTTCGGTGCTATTCTTACTTCAGGCATCACTACTTATTTTTGTTAGGAACTTTGATTTAGATGAGGATAACTATATCGCCTATATCCTGGTCAGCTACAGATAGGTTACAATTTGGGTTACAGAAGGGCCTACTCCGACTATTCGTTTAAAGGTGCTGTTGGACGTAGTTATATGCCTATATAACTGGCCATGACGTAAACAAAGACGTTGCCCAAATATGGACTAGCCTACCGGTTAGCCTATGGCGGATGTGTGGTAGGCGGAAGTTTCGGAACAAACCAAACACAAATATTAAATTCTCAAACATGCCCAATAAGGATAAGGATAAGGATAATTCCTTTTAACAGGACGTTCATGAAAGTCCTTGCGGGCTTGTTTCCAATGAGGGCCTGTGAGCAATTAGGGGTTAAAAGTCTTGTTCAGGGACAAATTTCATTTCATCGACACATATGCTGGCGTGGCCTGGAATCGTACCTGGGGCAACCAGGGCCTCTGGCTCCCTAGGTGGGCTCACTAACCACTCAGCTATGGCCGCCCCAACTGTGAAATAACTGTAAAAGCCACGCCAATGTCACCCATTTTCCAGATTTATCTTCATATAATTGGTCTTCACTAATGCTCATAAGATGGTATAATTTCTGTCTACTCACTCTGTGTCTCTTTGGTCGGCTGTGAACAGTTCAGAAACCTGTATAGGCCTTTATTATAATTAACATTAGTGTTATTCTTTGTAATATATGGTTCTGTTATTTTGAGTTGTCACCCATTTTCAACCTATCTTCATATAACTGGTCCTCACTAATGATCATTATAAGACAGCACCATTTCGGTCTAGTATGTCTAAAATGAGGGTTGTGGACAGTTAAGGGACATGATATCTCTATGCAGAGCAGCCATATTGGATATATGGTATATCATTTATCTCCATATTTAAAGTTTTAGTTTTTTTGTATATTAATACCCTACTTTGTCATACTACAGTGTAAGATATACAAGCTCACAATGTGTCACTTTGTGAGCTTGCAAAGCCAAGTGGTTAAGTGTGTCTGTGTGTTTCATTTTAAGCCACAGTGAAAAGTATTAACAAGAGCTTGTGACAAAAATAACAACTACATTGGATCACAGGTTCTTTTTTCCCCATTTCCTGAAAAGTAACGGTTTTGGACATACAGGGTTTCCACCCAACAGTGACAGCAGTGTTTCTCCATGTACCCCTAGAGGTACACAGAGGAACTACAGGGGTTACATGAGGGAAATTGAACCATTTGTTTTGCTGTTATGATTAATGATAAAACATTGAAAAAAGGTGTGAGAACCTGCTGATCTATGGTGTAAAACCAAATTGAAAAGACATGTCAAGCACAACTGATACTGAATAAAAAGCAATACTTATTTGCACATTATTTGAACATATTTACATCAAGTGGACTTACTGTTGATTTGGGGAAGATTACATTTTTAACATTTTATGTAGGAGAAGAGAAAAAAAAGAGTAAACTAGAAAAAGTGCTCCTCGGAGCACAGGTCTCCGCCAGGTCAGGTACGTTATTGTGGCCTCGTGGTGGCGCTATAATAGGCCAATGTGAAAAGGGTGCCTAACCCATTGGTGATTAACTTCATTGTTGGTGTATTTGTTGCTGATGTGGGCCTGATTATCTCGATTTCTCAAAACATTTCAACTGGACTTACTGAAATGTTATGGTCACAGTTTAAAATACATTTTAAACTCAGGAGGCACTAACTGCAACTCTTTCACAACCTTCCGTATTTGTAATTTATACGTTTATTTGGAAGGTACGCATATTATTGAACACCACACATACAATGCTGTGTAAATACACCAGATTTTGTAAAAATGATCATTTCCATCTGTAGTCCCCATACAGAGAACAAGCAACATTACAAAAAGAGCACATATAAACATTACTGAAAGGGTACAAACCTAGTTTTGATCTAAAATACAAGACACTAATTTAAAAAAAATACATTTTAGCCTATTTAAAAATGTTCACGTTTGATTGTCCTTTTAGTTCGACCTTAAAAGGTGTAAACTAAAGGATGGACACTCTCTGTAATGTTATTTTCTATACAAAAGGTTGGTCTTTATTGATTCATATAGCATCATATGCTTGCTATGGTTTTCTTTTGTGGTTTCCTGAGCAACATATTCTAGCCATGTAAAGGGGGGACTTGGAATAAGAAATCAGGGAATGGGGGTAAAAAGAAAAAAGGGGGGGGGGGGGAAGGTCTGAGAACCACTGTTGTATAAAGTATGGCCCAACCTTTGTGGGTAAGTGGCTCATAACATTTCTTTGTGCCAATTAATCCACGGAAGCAAATGGAGATAATAGAAATACTGTCTGCATTTGGTATGGTTTATTGGACGAATAGATTTACATACATTCATTTATTTTTCTAACAGGCATTTTCTCCCCAATTTAGTCAATCCTCCATATCGTCTGTCGTATGTCCAAACTTAGTTGTTTTCAGGATTCAAATTCAAAAATAGCAAGTAGTAGAGCTTGTAGATCTGCTACTTTTTATGCTTTTGTGTGACGCTGCAGTATGATCAAGCAGAGCGTTAAAGTTAGTTAAAATATGGAGATAAAGAGGTTTTTGCCCGACAGCTATGTCCCTGTTGCTGTTAACTCCTGCTGTTGGACTGTGGAGGGTGTAGAACAGGGTTCCCAAACGTTTTTCAGCTCGAGACCCAAAAGAGACATTTGGTGTCTCCCTGGGAGCCAAACTTAAAATACTAAGTTTTTACAGACTTTAAGTCAATCTTGGCTCAGTTCACATGACACTATTTTTTCTCTTTATTTTTTACAGCATAGTCTATCTTTGTGTGGTACAGTATGAAACATTCCCCCTTGTGTAAGGGGACACAACAGGATTTACACTGGTACCTCGTCTCCCTCCGCTGCGCATTTTTGGAACAAACTCTGCAGCGCTTAGATGGTCGCTGCTTTTTAAAGGTGGGCAGAAGCGGAACAAGTACATGGGCTGCCATGTTGGTAGACAGCCTGCTCTCAGGGTCAGTCTTTGGTGCCCTCGGATTGTGTTCACCCTCACCCCCAGCATGTCTCGGGCTGGTCCATGACCCCGAGACACTTTGAATGAATGACTCAAGACATTTGCAGTTGCCCTGTGGGTTCTTAGCTTTGTAAATCACAAAAGCATTGAACAAACTAATCTCAAACAGATAGGCAACAAATTTGTTTGTCCACTTGTTTGATTTCCTGACAAACGGGTACATGATGTTCTGGTCCAGTTTATCAACTCCATTCATTGACTTATTGTGTTCTACAATGCAAGCAGGCTTCTCTTTTGAGATGTTATCTCTCTGGCCCATCTCATTCTGGTGGAATGTTGTAACCATTCTGACTATAGTTTTGTCCCGCCATGCCAAGACCATCACTCTGTCATTGTGACGCATGATTCTTCCCCCAATGCCCAGGTCAGAAATTGAAACATATCGAATGGCTGGTGGTTCGCCTCGGTTTTTTCGAAGTGTACCACAGACATGGGTCTTCAAATCAAGTAGACGCGCACACAATTTTACAGAATTATAGAAGTTATCCATGAACAATCTATAGCCATAACCTGCAAGGCCACCAAGGAGAGAGACAACTGTGTCAGCTAGGGCAGCAGGTTCTCCACAGTAGGGCTTCATGTTGTAACAGTACCCGGTCTCAGAATCGCAAAGTATGTAGGATTTTATGCCATATTTGACAGGCTTTTGGGGATTGTAAACTTTGAAATTTAGGCGCCCACGCCATAGAAGCATACCTTCGTCAATGCAAATGTTTGTGTTTGGTTGATACATTTCACGGAATTTGGAGACCAAGTAATCTAAGACTGGGCGAACTTTGTACATCTTGTCAGTACCATCGTTTGATACACTGTTATCATTGAAGTGAAGAAATTTCGATATAATTTGAAACCTGTTTCGTGCCATGGTCTTGTTGAAGTACGGGGTAGCCATTATCTCATCCGTAGACCAGTACATCTCTACCTCAGGCTTGTGAACGATAGCAGTTAGAAAGAAGAGCCCTAGGAAGGTTTTTAGTTCTCCAACTGTTAGAGGTTTCCATGCAAGAACTCTAGAATGTATCCGACTATCACTGACAGTTCCTGCATACATGTTAGTCTGATCAACAATGATCTGGAGCAGCTCATCAGTCAGGAATAAATCAAGAAAGTCAACCGGTTGGTCTGAATCAAGAGCAGCAGCACCACTGAGAGGTCCAGGATCTGCAGTGAAAGGAATGTCTTCCGGCTGCCAATTAATTTCATGCCACTCAGGAGGATCTGCAGCTGGAAAGCTTCCGGCGGGCCTGCCACCACACCCACGTTGTGCACCTCTGCCACGTCCTCTGCCACGTCCCCGACCTGTAAATTATAGAAATACATAATTACCATAAAATAACTATTTTTTTCATTTGTGTGGTAAGTGTGATGTGCAGAAAAATTTGTTCTTACCTCTATTTTTACTGCCAACAGATGGTAATGTGGCTCTAGACGTTGGCTGTGCCTCCTCCTCCGAGTCTGAAATCACAGTAAGATGTTGGTAGTTTGGTAAATATGATGTACAATCAAATCAATTTAGGCATTTAGCAGACACTCTTATCCAGAGCGACTTACAATAAGCACATGTAATACATCAAATGCAGGTATACATAGTTTCCATGCATCTACTGTAATAGTAAAATACATAGGCTACATCACCATCAAATAAATCACATGCATAGATACATTCATCAAATACATCACATGCATAGATACAGTATAAATACATTCATCAAATACATCACATGCGTACATACAGTATAAATACATTCATTTCATCTCAAACACGATACAAATGTACGTCTTCTTACCACTGGCATTTTGGATACAGTTGCCCCCTGAGTCCTCCCTCATCGGATGCCATTCTTCATCCGTGTCCAGGTCTTTGTGGCGGTGATCCGAATGATCTGAATCGTGACTGTTTTCCACGGCATGACAACAATTTTCCCGTCGTTTTCTCGTACTGCGACGAGGATGGGTGCCAGGCCTGTGTTCACTGTTTTCAGGTCTAGTCTGTGTATTACCGGCATCATGGTGAGGATCGCTCGGTAAGATTGTACTGTTTTCAGGTCCAGTCTGTGGCGTATTACCGGCATCATGGCGAAGATCGCCCGGTAAAGTGTTACTGTTTTCAGGTCTAGTCTGTGTATCAGCGTCTTCACGGCGAGGATCGCTCAGTAAGGTTCTTTCACCATCAGTGTCACCGCCAGAGAGCTCGGATTCAGTCATGGGTAGCAAGTTTCCTTCATCATCAGTGTCACCGCCAGAGAGGTTGGATTCACCGCCAGAGAGGTCGGATTCAGTGTCAGAGAGGTCGGATTCAGTCTCGGATAGCAAGTTTTCTATAATACTAAACTTCATAGTTTCTTCCAGTGTATACTGCTGAATGCTGCTCATCCCCTGCAGAGGTTCTAGATTCAACTGGACCGGACTGGGGCTACGGTCCTGCTGTTCCTCTTTAATCTGTGGAGGGCTGCGGAGGGCTATTGTCTGTGGAGGGCTGCGGAGGGCTATTGTCTGTGGAGGGCTACTGTCCAGCTGTTCCTCTTTCATTTCTGGAGGTTCTAGTTTCACCTGGACCAGACTGGGTCTCCAGCCTCCTGACCAAACCTCGTCTTTAAACACAGGAAGGAGTGAGGGATCTAGAAGGAGAGAGGACGTAGTGTCAGCAGAGACCAACTCAATGTGTGTGTGTGTGTGTGTGTGTGTGTGTGTGTGTGTGTGTGTGTGTGTGTGTGTGTGTGTGTGTGAGAGTGAGACTCACAGCCTGCCTCAGTGATGGTGCCTTTGTCCAGGCCAGTGGGGGGCATTGTAACATTATTTCCTCCTCCTCCTGTGCTGATGTGACCTTTTGTGAACAATAATTAAAACGCAAACAAACCCTTAATCACTTAAATCCTAATTTCAAAAATAGCATAGAATCTACAAGGGGTGTGTGTGTGTGTGTGTGTGTGTGTGTGTGTGTGTGTGTGTGTGTGTGTGTGTGTGTGTGTGTGTGTGTGTGTGTGTGTGTGTGTGTGTGTGTGTTACTCACAGCCTGCCTCAGTGATGGTGCCTTTGTCCAGGCCAGTGGGGGGCATTGTAACATTATTTCCTCCTCCTCCTCCTCCTCCTCCTCCTGTGCTGATGTGACCTTTTGTGAACAATAATTAAAAAGCAAACAAACCCTTAATCACTTAAATCCTAATTTCAAAAATAGCATAGAATCTACAAGGTCACAACACGTTTCACATGGTGCTTTCATTATGATGGTGGACAATTATTTTTAGCACTTAGCAGTAGCACACCTAGTGACCGCACCAATCAACTGAAACCGATGTGAGTGACCACCGCGACCCCATTCAAGGCGCTCTCTGTGGGTTTCACTTTGGTACAGCAAGTACAGTAATGTTGATGCCAATACATTTTCACCCTTACTCAAGTAAAATGTAGATTTATGAAATACATAGGAGTTAACCCCCAACCCCATTTGAGCTCATTGTGTGCCTGAGGTGTTTACCTGCCCCCCCCCTCAGACCCCCACCTTGCAGCTAAGAATTCTGGGATACCTGTGAAAAGCTCAGGGAACAAAGACTTGGGACTTAAAGAGCCGTTTTCTCAAGTCTCTGCATCTGTGCAAGACATCACTCTGTAAGCCATATCTCCAAAACTGGTGGGTCAAACTGCACAACCAATATGTCAATTTGTATATATACACGATTCTCTGCTTTCATATGACAAGAGAAAACTTAAATTAAAAAAGCCTTGATTACTGGCTCCTTGTCAAATGGGGGTTTTCGGTCAAATACACATTATACACATTTGGGGGTCCTTGACATGAACATTTTTGAGAACCACTGGTTTAAACTACATTAGGAAGCAAGCCCAAATAAACAACTACACTTTAGAAACAAGCCCCCACCCCCCAAAAAAAAGAAACTCAACCCGCAACTACCATTACAGAAAACCAGAACACTGTTGGTCACTATACCTGTGAACATGTCCTGGTCAGGCTCCATCTTCACACAGTACGAATGGTCAGCCTCCTCCATCTTCACACTGTACGAATGGTCCCAGGTCAATATTGGATCTGATTCTGTGAACATGTCTCTGGTCTCTATCTTCACAGTCGGGCGTTTCCTCTCATACGTCCTCAGCATCTGATGACCGATAAGACACGGTCAGCAGTGTACAGTAACAAAGTGCATTTACTTTAGTACTGTACTGAAACAAAACAACAAAGCATGGGTGCCCTACCCAAACCGAGGCTATACTCTGAACACTGTTCCGACCAGTGTTGCCAGACTTTGTGAAAAAGAAAGAAATAAGCAACCAGGTTTAGGAGTACTTTAAACGTACTGTATACTAGAATCATCTATTTGAAAATAGCAGATCTACAAGCTTGTAGATCTGCTATTTTCAAAATATAAATCTTGGAAAAAGTGACAAATGTGGAATATAACATTTTAACAACACAAATCTGTTATGGGGGGTTGTCCCTGGCACAAAATATTTTTCAGATGGGGGTCCGACGGTCCGTGGACAAATACATTAATTTGGGGGGTTTCCTTGACATGAAAATGTTTGAGAACCACTGGTTTAAACAACATTAAGGAAAACAAGCCCAATTAAGCAACTACACTTCAGAAACAAGCCCAAATAAACAACTACACTTTAGAAACGAGCCCCAAAAAACGCCACACGCAACTAACCAATATTTACAAGCAACTTTACAAAACAAGCCCAAAGTCGCATATGTTACGGGTCCCAGGGCTACTGGCTACCTCATTAACAAAGCTGCTCCTGAGTAAAAGAGGAAAAACACACAAAACAATGAAAAAGACGGTTCTCTTTCCAGAATGCAGCTCTCAATCTGTAGGTTTTTTGGGGGGGGGGGGTCCCAGATGATTAGCTTAATGTGCTACCTTGTTTTCTCACTCAGTAAACAAACCAACACACAATATAAGTATATACAGCGTATCAGCACATTTGTTAAGTTAACAAGTTAAGCCTTTTAAGACCTTTTTAATATCAAATTGGCCAAATTGTCAATTACGTAAGAAAGAGGCAAGCAATGTAAAAAATAGCCGATCTACAAGCTCACAAAGCCTCGAGCAAGGCGTTGTGAGCTTGTAGATCAGCTATTTTCACAATATTTATCCAGAATGCATTGGGTTTTAGTAAACCCAAACAGGGAACCCATCGTCAAAAAAAAGGAAAAAACAGCAACCTCTACTGTTTTTTTAGTTTGAATTTAACTCTGGGGGGACCGCCCAATAGACTGTGAAGTTGGCCCGTTTGGTCTGCCCTCAGCCCTCCTCTTCCACTGGGGGCGCCTATGTTTCCATTTCATTCCTACTGACAACATTTCTCCCACGGAACACCAACAACATTTCTCCCACGGAAAATTGATCGTTTTAGTTATAAGCCCACTTGTTTCTATAATGGAAGAACAAGTTAAAATGTTACTAACTTTCCGTGGTGGCTCCAAGGACGCCATTGTTGAATGAGTTTGGGTTGGTTTCCAGTGAGAACACATTAGAGAGCGAACTCACAGATGTAAATCCCACCCACTACATTTGATTGGGTAAAGCGCGGCTTGCTTCCTGGTCTCAGGCCTGCCACATGTAGGCCAATGTTTGCACGTTCTGAATGGCCCTCCCGGCAGATGCAGTAGCGCAGCTCGGAATCTGTTAAGAGATTAACCCAAACATAATCAAAAATCATGTCTTCACAATACAATTCACTTCTTATCATTTCTGTTTTAGTCTTTGGTTCAGTAGAGTTCAAAATGTTACATTAATCACAACTTCAGTTCACAAAATCTAAATTAAAATCACATGAATTCACTTTATCACATATTCACTCTTATTCAATACACTTCCATTGACCCTTAAATCAATAATGACCCCACAAAACCAGAAAATACACTAGTATTGAGCCCTGAGGGACTCCGGTTACCCATATGGGGTTTAAGTGGTTAATGTGCACTGTCCCTTTAAGTTACTGGTTACCAAAGTGACGATAGACCTCTGTGCTGGTCACAGGAACTGAAATCTAGCTTTGGAATGTTTGTGTTCCACAACATTGACAAATATATATATATATATTATGTAGAAAATGACTTGAGTTGTTACCCAAAATCAGTATAAAAGTGCATGTTGTCATGAATCAAAACACAAATGAAACAAAACCCCCAAATCAAAACATTAACTGAGTACAGGAGCCCATGCAAACACCCCGTTCTAGCCTTGGATCGAAACTATCGTAGAAGTATTTTATCGAGTCTGACTTTTACTTTCGTATCTATGAGTCTTAGAGACCTGTACAAATGCAACATACGGTGATTACCCGCTTGTCCCAAATGTTAACTAGGTGTCCGGCGTGTTTGTGCAATGTAATAGTCCATATTTTTAAATAAAGAAGTGTTTTAATCCCGTCTGTGGCCGATTCTGTCGGCGGTAGTGATGGAAGGACTCTGAGATGATGGTCGGGTGAATACCCTTCTGGAGCAGTTTGGAGCAGGCATTATCAAGCAGGGCTCCAGCAATAACCACCACAGAGGTTGTGCCATCACCAGCCTCAATATCCTGGGCTTTGGACAGCTCTACCAGCATTCTTGCTGCAGGGTGGAGCACCTGCATCTTTTTCAGGATAGTGGCACCATCATTGGTAATGGTCACATCACCTTTCCCATCCTGGATCATCTTATCCATGCCCTTGGGCCCAAGGCTGGTTCTGATGGCATCTGCGATAGCTTTCGCTTGAGATATATTATTGAACCTAATCTGGGCAGGCTTGTCGCGGTCCACATACGCCCCTAATTTATTTCCGCCCTGGGCTTTCGGTGCTATTCTTACTTCAGGCATCACTACTTATTTTTGTTAGGAACTTTGATTTAGATGAGGATAACTATATCGCCTATATCCTGGTCAGCTACAGATAGGTTACAATTTGGGTTACAGAAGGGCCTACTCCGACTATTCGTTTAAAGGTGCTGTTGGACGTAGTTATATGCCTATATAACTGGCCATGACGTAAACAAAGACGTTGCCCAAATATGGACTAGCCTACCGGTTAGCCTATGGCGGATGTGTGGTAGGCGGAAGTTTCGGAACAAACCAAACACAAATATTAAATTCTCAAACATGCCCAATAAGGATAAGGATAAGGATAATTCCTTTTAACAGGACGTTCATGAAAGTCCTTGCGGGCTTGTTTCCAATGAGGGCCTGTGAGCAATTAGGGGTTAAAAGTCTTGTTCAGGGACAAATTTCATTTCATCGACACATATGCTGGCGTGGCCTGGAATCGTACCTGGGGCAACCAGGGCCTCTGGCTCCCTAGGTGGGCTCACTAACCACTCAGCTATGGCCGCCCCAACTGTGAAATAACTGTAAAAGCCACGCCAATGTCACCCATTTTCCAGATTTATCTTCATATAATTGGTCTTCACTAATGCTCATAAGATGGTATAATTTCTGTCTACTCACTCTGTGTCTCTTTGGTCGGCTGTGAACAGTTCAGAAACCTGTATAGGCCTTTATTATAATTAACATTAGTGTTATTCTTTGTAATATATGGTTCTGTTATTTTGAGTTGTCACCCATTTTCAACCTATCTTCATATAACTGGTCCTCACTAATGATCATTATAAGACAGCACCATTTCGGTCTAGTATGTCTAAAATGAGGGTTGTGGACAGTTAAGGGACATGATATCTCTATGCAGAGCAGCCATATTGGATATATGGTATATCATTTATCTCCATATTTAAAGTTTTAGTTTTTTTGTATATTAATACCCTACTTTGTCATACTACAGTGTAAGATATACAAGCTCACAATGTGTCACTTTGTGAGCTTGCAAAGCCAAGTGGTTAAGTGTGTCTGTGTGTTTCATTTTAAGCCACAGTGAAAAGTATTAACAAGAGCTTGTGACAAAAATAACAACTACATTGGATCACAGGTTCTTTTTTCCCCATTTCCTGAAAAGTAACGGTTTTGGACATACAGGGTTTCCACCCAACAGTGACAGCAGTGTTTCTCCATGTACCCCTAGAGGTACACAGAGGAACTACAGGGGTTACATGAGGGAAATTGAACCATTTGTTTTGCTGTTATGATTAATGATAAAACATTGAAAAAAGGTGTGAGAACCTGCTGATCTATGGTGTAAAACCAAATTGAAAAGACATGTCAAGCACAACTGATACTGAATAAAAAGCAATACTTATTTGCACATTATTTGAACATATTTACATCAAGTGGACTTACTGTTGATTTGGGGAAGATTACATTTTTAACATTTTATGTAGGAGAAGAGAAAAAAAAGAGTAAACTAGAAAAAGTGCTCCTCGGAGCACAGGTCTCCGCCAGGTCAGGTACGTTATTGTGGCCTCGTGGTGGCGCTATAATAGGCCAATGTGAAAAGGGTGCCTAACCCATTGGTGATTAACTTCATTGTTGGTGTATTTGTTGCTGATGTGGGCCTGATTATCTCGATTTCTCAAAACATTTCAACTGGACTTACTGAAATGTTATGGTCACAGTTTAAAATACATTTTAAACTCAGGAGGCACTAACTGCAACTCTTTCACAACCTTCCGTATTTGTAATTTATACGTTTATTTGGAAGGTACGCATATTATTGAACACCACACATACAATGCTGTGTAAATACACCAGATTTTGTAAAAATGATCATTTCCATCTGTAGTCCCCATACAGAGAACAAGCAACATTACAAAAAGAGCACATATAAACATTACTGAAAGGGTACAAACCTAGTTTTGATCTAAAATACAAGACACTAATTTTAAAAAAAATACATTTTAGCCTATTTAAAAATGTTCACGTTTGATTGTCCTTTTAGTTCGACCTTAAAAGGTGTAAACTAAAGGATGGACACTCTCTGTAATGTTATTTTCTATACAAAAGGTTGGTCTTTATTGATTCATATAGCATCATATGCTTGCTATGGTTTTCTTTTGTGGTTTCCTGAGCAACATATTCTAGCCATGTAAAGGGGGGACTTGGAATAAGAAATCAGGGAATGGGGGTAAAAAGAAAAAAGGGGGGGGGGGGGGGAAGGTCTGAGAACCACTGTTGTATAAAGTATGGCCCAACCTTTGTGGGTAAGTGGCTCATAACATTTCTTTGTGCCAATTAATCCACGGAAGCAAATGGAGATAATAGAAATACTGTCTGCATTTGGTATGGTTTATTGGACGAATAGATTTACATACATTCATTTATTTTTCTAACAGGCATTTTCTCCCCAATTTAGTCAATCCTCCATATCGTCTGTCGGGTGCAAACCTCATGTCCAAACTTAGTTGTTTTCAGGATTCAAATTCAAAAATAGCAAGTAGTAGAGCTTGTAGATCTGCTACTTTTTATGCTTTTGTGTGACGCTGCAGTATGATCAAGCAGAGCGTTAAAGTTAGTTAAAATATGGAGATAAAGAGGTTTTTGCCCGACAGCTATGTCCCTGTTGCTGTTAACTCCTGCTGTTGGACTGTGGAGGGTGTAGAACAGGGTTCCCAAACGTTTTTCAGCTCGAGACCCAAAAGAGACATTTGGTGTCTCCCTGGGAGCCAAACTTAAAATACTAAGTTTTTACAGACTTTAAGTCAATCTTGGCTCAGTTCACATGACACTATGTTTTCTCTTTATTTTTTACAGCATAGTCTATCTTTGTGTGGTACAGTATGAAACATTCCCCCTTGTGTAAGGGGACACAACAGGATTTACACTGGTACCTCGTCTCCCTCCGCTGCGCATTTTTGGAACAAACTCTGCAGCGCTTAGATGGTCGCTGCTTTTTAAAGGTGGGCAGAAGCGGAACAAGTACATGGGCTGCCATGTTGGTAGACAGCCTGCTCTCAGGGTCAGTCTTTGGTGCCCTCGGATTGTGTTCACCCTCACCCCCAGCATGTCTCGGGCTGGTCCATGACCCCGAGACACTTTGAATGAATGACTCAAGACATTTGCAGTTGCCCTGTGGGTTCTTAGCTTTGTAAATCACAAAAGCATTGAACAAACTAATCTCAAACAGATAGGCAACAAATTTGTTTGTCCACTTGTTTGATTTCCTGACAAACGGGTACATGATGTTCTGGTCCAGTTTATCAACTCCATTCATTGACTTATTGTGTTCTACAATGCAAGCAGGCTTCTCTTTTGAGATGTTATCTCTCTGGCCCATCTCATTCTGGTGGAATGTTGTAACCATTCTGACTATAGTTTTGTCCCGCCATGCCAAGACCATCACTCTGTCATTGTGACGCATGATTCTTCCCCCAATGCCCAGGTCAGAAATTGAAACATATCGAATGGCTGGTGGTTCGCCTCGGTTTTTTCGAAGTGTACCACAGACATGGGTCTTCAAATCAAGTAGACGCGCACACAATTTTACAGAATTATAGAAGTTATCCATGAACAATCTATAGCCATAACCTGCAAGGCCACCAAGGAGAGAGACAACTGTGTCAGCTAGGGCAGCAGGTTCTCCACAGTAGGGCTTCATGTTGTAACAGTACCCGGTCTCAGAATCGCAAAGTATGTAGGATTTTATGCCATATTTGACAGGCTTTTGGGGATTGTAAACTTTGAAATTTAGGCGCCCACGCCATAGAAGCATACCTTCGTCAATGCAAATGTTTGTGTTTGGTTGATACATTTCACGGAATTTGGAGACCAAGTAATCTAAGACTGGGCGAACTTTGTACATCTTGTCAGTACCATCGTTTGATACACTGTTATCATTGAAGTGAAGAAATTTCGATATAATTTGAAACCTGTTTCGTGCCATGGTCTTGTTGAAGTACGGGGTAGCCATTATCTCATCCGTAGACCAGTACATCTCTACCTCAGGCTTGTGAACGATAGCAGTTAGAAAGAAGAGCCCTAGGAAGGTTTTTAGTTCTCCAACTGTTAGAGGTTTCCATGCAAGAACTCTAGAATGTATCCGACTATCACTGACAGTTCCTGCATACATGTTAGTCTGATCAACAATGATCTGGAGCAGCTCATCAGTCAGGAATAAATCAAGAAAGTCAACCGGTTGGTCTGAATCAAGAGCAGCAGCACCACTGAGAGGTCCAGGATCTGCAGTGAAAGGAATGTCTTCCGGCTGCCAATTAATTTCATGCCACTCAGGAGGATCTGCAGCTGGAAAGCTTCCGGCGGGCCTGCCACCACACCCACGTTGTGCACCTCTGCCACGTCCTCTGCCACGTCCCCGACCTGTAAATTATAGAAATACATAATTACCATAAAATAACTATTTTTTTCATTTGTGTGGTAAGTGTGATGTGCAGAAAAATTTGTTCTTACCTCTATTTTTACTGCCAACAGATGGTAATGTGGCTCTAGACGTTGGCTGTGCCTCCTCCTCCGAGTCTGAAATCACAGTAAGATGTTGGTAGTTTGGTAAATATGATGTACAATCAAATCAATTTAGGCATTTAGCAGACACTCTTATCCAGAGCGACTTACAATAAGCACATGTAATACATCAAATGCAGGTATACATAGTTTCCATGCATCTACTGTAATAGTAAAATACATAGGCTACATCACCATCAAATAAATCACATGCATAGATACATTCATCAAATACATCACATGCATAGATACAGTATAAATACATTCATCAAATACATCACATGCGTACATACAGTATAAATACATTCATTTCATCTCAAACACGATACAAATGTACGTCTTCTTACCACTGGCATTTTGGATACAGTTGCCCCCTGAGTCCTCCCTCATCGGATGCCATTCTTCATCCGTGTCCAGGTCTTTGTGGCGGTGATCCGAATGATCTGAATCGTGACTGTTTTCCACGGCATGACAACAATTTTCCCGTCGTTTTCTCGTACTGCGACGAGGATGGGTGCCAGGCCTGTGTTCACTGTTTTCAGGTCTAGTCTGTGTATTACCGGCATCATGGTGAGGATCGCTCGGTAAGATTGTACTGTTTTCAGGTCCAGTCTGTGGCGTATTACCGGCATCATGGCGAAGATCGCCCGGTAAAGTGTTACTGTTTTCAGGTCTAGTCTGTGTATCAGCGTCTTCACGGCGAGGATCGCTCAGTAAGGTTCTTTCACCATCAGTGTCACCGCCAGAGAGCTCGGATTCAGTCATGGGTAGCAAGTTTCCTTCATCATCAGTGTCACCGCCAGAGAGGTTGGATTCACCGCCAGAGAGGTCGGATTCAGTGTCAGAGAGGTCGGATTCAGTCTCGGATAGCAAGTTTTCTATAATACTAAACTTCATAGTTTCTTCCAGTGTATACTGCTGAATGCTGCTCATCCCCTGCAGAGGTTCTAGATTCAACTGGACCGGACTGGGGCTACGGTCCTGCTGTTCCTCTTTAATCTGTGGAGGGCTGCGGAGGGCTATTGTCTGTGGAGGGCTGCGGAGGGCTATTGTCTGTGGAGGGCTACTGTCCAGCTGTTCCTCTTTCATTTCTGGAGGTTCTAGTTTCACCTGGACCAGACTGGGTCTCCAGCCTCCTGACCAAACCTCGTCTTTAAACACAGGAAGGAGTGAGGGATCTAGAAGGAGAGAGGACGTAGTGTCAGCAGAGACCAACTCAATGTGTGTGTGTGTGTGTGTGTGTGTGTGTGTGTGTGTGTGTGTGTGTGTGTGTGAGTGAGAGTGAGACTCACAGCCTGCCTCAGTGATGGTGCCTTTGTCCAGGCCAGTGGGGGGCATTGTAACATTATTTCCTCCTCCTCCTGTGCTGATGTGACCTTTTGTGAACAATAATTAAAACGCAAACAAACCCTTAATCACTTAAATCCTAATTTCAAAAATAGCATAGAATCTACAAGGGGTGTGTGTGTGTGTGTGTGTGTGTGTGTGTGTGTGTGTGTGTGTGTGTGTGTGTGTGTGTGTGTGTGTGTGTGTTGTGTGTGTGTGTTACTCACAGCCTGCCTCAGTGATGGTGCCTTTGTCCAGGCCAGTGGGGGGCATTGTAACATTATTTCCTCCTCCTCCTCCTCCTCCTCCTCCTCCTGTGCTGATGTGACCTTTTGTGAACAATAATTAAAAAGCAAACAAACCCTTAATCACTTAAATCCTAATTTCAAAAATAGCATAGAATCTACAAGGTCACAACACGTTTCACATGGTGCTTTCATTATGATGGTGGACAATTATTTTTAGCACTTAGCAGTAGCACACCTAGTGACCGCACCAATCAACTGAAACCGATGTGAGTGACCACCGCGACCCCATTCAAGGCGCTCTCTGTGGGTTTCACTTTGGTACAGCAAGTACAGTAATGTTGATGCCAATACATTTTCACCCTTACTCAAGTAAAATGTAGATTTATGAAATACATAGGAGTTAACCCCCAACCCCATTTGAGCTCATTGTGTGCCTGAGGTGTTTACCTGCCCCCCCCCTCAGACCCCCACCTTGCAGCTAAGAATTCTGGGATACCTGTGAAAAGCTCAGGGAACAAAGACTTGGGACTTAAAGAGCCGTTTTCTCAAGTCTCTGCATCTGTGCAAGACATCACTCTGTAAGCCATATCTCCAAAACTGGTGGGTCAAACTGCACAACCAATATGTCAATTTGTATATATACACGATTCTCTGCTTTCATATGACAAGAGAAAACTTAAATTAAAAAAGCCTTGATTACTGGCTCCTTGTCAAATGGGGGTTTTCGGTCAAATACACATTATACACATTTGGGGGTCCTTGACATGAACATTTTTGAGAACCACTGGTTTAAACTACATTAGGAAGCAAGCCCAAATAAACAACTACACTTTAGAAACAAGCCCCCACCCCCCAAAAAAAAGAAACTCAACCCGCAACTACCATTACAGAAAACCAGAACACTGTTGGTCACTATACCTGTGAACATGTCCTGGTCAGGCTCCATCTTCACACAGTACGAATGGTCAGCCTCCTCCATCTTCACACTGTACGAATGGTCCCAGGTCAATATTGGATCTGATTCTGTGAACATGTCTCTGGTCTCTATCTTCACAGTCGGGCGTTTCCTCTCATACGTCCTCAGCATCTGATGACCGATAAGACACGGTCAGCAGTGTACAGTAACAAAGTGCATTTACTTTAGTACTGTACTGAAACAAAACAACAAAGCATGGGTGCCCTACCCAAACCGAGGCTATACTCTGAACACTGTTCCGACCAGTGTTGCCAGACTTTGTGAAAAAGAAAGAAATAAGCAACCAGGTTTAGGAGTACTTTAAACGTACTGTATACTAGAATCATCTATTTGAAAATAGCAGATCTACAAGCTTGTAGATCTGCTATTTTCAAAATATAAATCTTGGAAAAAGTGACAAATGTGGAATATAACATTTTAACAACACAAATCTGTTATGGGGGGTTGTCCCTGGCACAAAATATTTTTCAGATGGGGGTCCGACGGTCCGTGGACAAATACATTAATTTGGGGGGTTTCCTTGACATGAAAATGTTTGAGAACCACTGGTTTAAACAACATTAAGGAAAACAAGCCCAATTAAGCAACTACACTTCAGAAACAAGCCCAAATAAACAACTACACTTTAGAAACGAGCCCCAAAAAACGCCACACGCAACTAACCAATATTTACAAGCAACTTTACAAAACAAGCCCAAAGTCGCATATGTTACGGGTCCCAGGGCTACTGGCTACCTCATTAACAAAGCTGCTCCTGAGTAAAAGAGGAAAAACACACAAAACAATGAAAAAGACGGTTCTCTTTCCAGAATGCAGCTCTCAATCTGTAGGTTTTTTGGGGGGGGGGGGGGTCCCAGATGATTAGCTTAATGTGCTACCTTGTTTTCTCACTCAGTAAACAAACCAACACACAATATAAGTATATACAGCGTATCAGCACATTTGTTAAGTTAACAAGTTAAGCCTTTTAAGACCTTTTTAATATCAAATTGGCCAAATTGTCAATTACGTAAGAAAGAGGCAAGCAATGTAAAAAATAGCCGATCTACAAGCTCACAAAGCCTCGAGCAAGGCGTTGTGAGCTTGTAGATCAGCTATTTTCACAATATTTATCCAGAATGCATTGGGTTTTAGTAAACCCAAACAGGGAACCCATCGTCAAAAAAAAGGAAAAAACAGCAACCTCTACTGTTTTTTTAGTTTGAATTTAACTCTGGGGGGACCGCCCAATAGACTGTGAAGTTGGCCCGTTTGGTCTGCCCTCAGCCCTCCTCTTCCACTGGGGGCGCCTATGTTTCCATTTCATTCCTACTGACAACATTTCTCCCACGGAACACCAACAACATTTCTCCCACGGAAAATTGATCGTTTTAGTTATAAGCCCACTTGTTTCTATAATGGAAGAACAAGTTAAAATGTTACTAACTTTCCGTGGTGGCTCCAAGGACGCCATTGTTGAATGAGTTTGGGTTGGTTTCCAGTGAGAACACATTAGAGAGCGAACTCACAGATGTAAATCCCACCCACTACATTTGATTGGGTAAAGCGCGGCTTGCTTCCTGGTCTCAGGCCTGCCACATGTAGGCCAATGTTTGCACGTTCTGAATGGCCCTCCCGGCAGATGCAGTAGCGCAGCTCGGAATCTGTTAAGAGATTAACCCAAACATAATCAAAAATCATGTCTTCACAATACAATTCACTTCTTATCATTTCTGTTTTAGTCTTTGGTTCAGTAGAGTTCAAAATGTTACATTAATCACAACTTCAGTTCACAAAATCTAAATTAAAATCACATGAATTCACTTTATCACATATTCACTCTTATTCAATACACTTCCATTGACCCTTAAATCAATAATGACCCCACAAAACCAGAAAATACACTAGTATTGAGCCCTGAGGGACTCCGGTTACCCATATGGGGTTTAAGTGGTTAATGTGCACTGTCCCTTTAAGTTACTGGTTACCAAAGTGACGATAGACCTCTGTGCTGGTCACAGGAACTGAAATCTAGCTTTGGAATGTTTGTGTTCCACAACATTGACAAATATATATATATATATATATATTATGTAGAAAATGACTTGAGTTGTTACCCAAAATCAGTATAAAAGTGCATGTTGTCATGAATCAAAACACAAATGAAACAAAACCCCCAAATCAAAACATTAACTGAGTACAGGAGCCCATGCAAACACCCCGTTCTAGCCTTGGATCGAAACTATCGTAGAAGTATTTTATCGAGTCTGACTTTTACTTTCGTATCTATGAGTCTTAGAGACCTGTACAAATGCAACATACGGTGATTACCCGCTTGTCCCAAATGTTAACTAGGTGTCCGGCGTGTTTGTGCAATGTAATAGTCCATATTTTTAAATAAAGAAGAGTTTTAATCCCGTCTGTGGCCGATTCTGTCGGCGGTAGTGATGGGGCGCATCCGGCGAAAGCCAGAATTACACTCAATGTAAACAGGAAGCAAAATGGCGTTCGGCCACAGACGGGATTAAAACACTTCTTTATTGAAAAATATGGACAAATACATTGCAAAAACACGCCGGTCACCTAGTTAACATTTGTGGCAAGCGGGTAAGCACCTTATATTTTGCATTTGTACATGTTCGGAGAAATACGGGCTTTACTGGTTTAGTTCCATGGCAAACTGGGGGGGGGGGGAATCACTCTCGTAGATATAAAAATGTAAACATCGATAAAAAAATACATCTACGATAGTCTTGATCTCAGGCTAGAACCGCGGCATTTAGGCACACAATGGCGTCACCCATAGAAAGTTTCATTCAAACTTTCCTTCACTTTAAGCTATGACTTTAAGACGTCAACTTTAAACACTCATTTACACATAGCCCCTACGGAACCTCTCCCTCAGCTACTTAGCGGAGGGAGAGGTTCCGTAGGGGCTAATTTACACACTGACATTGAGCGAATTCTAGCTAATCATTTGTAAAGCCTGCTCTTACGAGGTAGATTGTTAGTTTGTTTACATTGTACTGACCTGATTAAAACAACAAAAACACACGGAACAATGAAAAAGACTCGGCGGTACCCCTCGTGGCTCAAGTTAGCTTGCGATGGCGCGCCTCTGTCGTGGTCAAAAACTATACTCTATCGGCGAAGAAAAATTGTCCGCAGTTGTTGTTAGCCTCGTTCCCACTCCAGCCAAAAAACTCATCTGCTATTGCGAGCAGTGCGAGGACAAACTGAGTGGTTGTTATTGTAGACGAGAGGCAGTTCCGCATCCGTCACAGAAGCAGGCGTGTTTATATTGTGGACGAGAGGCAGTTCCGCGTTCGTCACAGAAGCGGGGCGTGGTTATAGACCCCTTAACAGACGTCGTCACACTGATAATAACCAGTATGCGCGCGCAGGCTGGCACCAAATGAAACCCATTGTCATGTTTCACTAGGATGAAAAGGTTGAATGAACTGAAACCAGCGTCCAGCGCACCCCAAAACATGTTGGGAATTGATTACATGAAACAATCACCTGGCTGTGGATCCAGTCTCAATGTTGGTAAACAAATAATTGCCACAAGCACAAGGCTTTAGTATGTTGCCACAAGCGCCCATATTATATCCATATTATTCCTCACTTTGTTAGTGCAATATTAATTCACATGCAGTATTATTACTGGCTTCAACTTTTTTACAGCATGAAATGTAAACAGTAACAAAAGAAAATTATTGGACATAATTGCCATGTACACAGACATTAACCTTCAGCCCTATATACATTTCGGCCATTTGAAAATAGCAGATCTACAAGCTCGCTTTTATACATTTTATTCATTTCAAAACTTGTGAAATGGGACATTCTGCATAATGAGTACTTTCTACTTTTGGTACTTTAGTACATTTTAATGCCAATACGTTTGTACTTTTACTCAAGTAATTTTTTTTTTCCAGACTTACTTGTAACAGAGTATTTCTACATGCAGTATTGATTATTTTACTTAAGTAAAAATGAAAACATTGCTTTTTAAAACAAAACACCTCGCAGTGCGAGGCGTTGTGAGCTTGTAGATCGGCTATTTTCACAATATTTCTGTGAAACCGAGTCAAACTCAATGTGATCGGGGCGGCCATAGCTGAGTGGTTAGTGAGCCCGCCTAGGGAACCAGCTGGCCCTGGTTGCCCCAGGTTCGATTCCAGGCTATCCCAGCATATGTGCCGATGATATGAAATTTGTCCCTGAGCAAGACTCTTAACCCCAATTGCTCATTGGAAACAAGACCGCAAGGACTTTCATGAACGACCTGTTAAAAGGAAAAGGAATTTTAATTATGCCTAAAATTCCAAGTGGTAGTGTTATGGCAATATTAGACTGTCATATATTTATCATTTCTATCAGGCCTATTGTTTCTTGCTGGGCCTGGCTTCAGTGGCTTGGGAGAGAGGTGTAAAGACTGAGAAAATATATGAGAGGGACTTCTTTTAAAAAGAGCTTAGAGGGGACACCACACAGGGTAGGAGCATTGTTTGAGCTCAGGGTACAGGTCCTCTTGGGCTGTGGGGGGGACAGGACATTCAAGTGAAATATGCTAGTTTTTGATGCTGTTGGACTCAAAAACATTTATCAGCTTCACCTCCAGTGGATATAAATTATTTCCATAACACTTGCCAGGGTGGGGGTCCCCAGTTCAAATATTATTTTGGGGGTCACGGCCTGAAACATTTGGGGACCCTTGATTTATAGCATCACCTATTTTTAACTGGGTTACATTTGTATGGGTTACATATGTACAGACTGTTTGAGATGTTTCCACGTACAATCAGGTACATGAATGATCTGACAAGAACCAGAAAGAACCAAGGCAAAGGTAATGCTAAGCTGCCCCCCCCCCCGCCCAACCATCCATCCTTTTCTTGCACTACTAAACTGAACTGCACCTGCTTTACCTTATCTGCTGTATAAAGAATGTACTGTGAAGTTGTTTACACAAAGTTAGGTGGCAGCTACTGAAGAAAAAAAGCTGGTGGTGTATACAACATACCAAGTTCTCTTTATTTTTATGCACATGTGACAATAAATGGGACTGCGACAAGGATTTTCCCCAAGATTACAATTTTTTTTATTCAACAATTCATCAATAAATAAAAGTATTTTATTGTATGGTATGGTTTAATATATATATAAAATAGATGCTATATACTCTTGATACACTACTAAAAAAATGCAATTAGAAAAGGGAGAGAGTACCACAGGATGGTAGGCTGTAGCCACAAGGAAGGGCGGGGAATTATATGGCCTAGCACGACTAGGTGCCCTACACACACACACACACACACACACACACACACACACCTTAAGAGGAGAAGCTAAGGCATTCAATACATTAAAGCAAAAGCATGCAAAGAAGGTTGACTGCAAAATACCAATGGGGGGGGGGGGGCACCGCTGTGAGCCTAGCCACTTAACCCGTCCAGAAGGCCACTTGCTCCAAACCTGTAGCAGTCGGAAACAAAGAGAGAAGAAAAGGTTATTATTCACAGTAATTGAGTATAAAAACAGTATAAGAGGAGCTTAAATAATTCTAGGGGAAACAAAATAACTGAAATAAATATAAAACAAAACCCAAACATAACAAAACAGCAGTGGCAGTCATGGTCTACAAAATAAACAAATGATAGACATTAATACACTGTAAAACAGATCTATATATAAAACAAACAAAATAATGACAATTACCTCTGTCTGACTTTTGAACAGAACCCATGTGGAAGGCGCAACACAGGAGAGCTGAGCCTAAGGTGTGACAAAGGGTCAGTCTCAAGCAGGTAAAATATACATGTACTTTCACCTATTATCTACAATATACACCTACCCGAGGCATTGCACAGAGCAGAGGCAACCTGCTACAACAGGGACCAAAGAGGGAGAAGGCCCTGCTCAGTGTGGCTTTTATTCACCTGTTTCCTAGACTGTGTGTTTTCCACTTCCTGTCTATCTCCACAGTAGCCAGGAGGGACATTTCCTGACTGGCTACACTATCATTATTCTATTGTTATTACTTATGCTGCTGCATTGCCCGAAGGAAGCCGAACCAAAATAAGTTTACTCTTATGTACCGGTACACAAGATGTAACAATAAAGTACAACCTTTAACCTTGAACCTTGTTTTGACAAAATATAACCTTGATGATGTCATTGCACTGAGAAAAATAAATGAAGAACCCAGGAATGAGGGGGAAAAACACGAATGAGTGTGGCGTAATTAAACCTAAATGTATACGATTTGTTTTAGAATAGTTATTGTAAGCCTACTATGCAGTGGTTCTCAAAACCTTTCATGTCAAGGACCCCCAAATATGTATGTGGCCGCGGACCCCCCCATCTGAAATATGTTGTAGAAGGGACACCCATAATATTGTATGCATACAAGATTTGTCTTGTTATAAAGTAAAAAGATAAACAAAATATGTGTTAATCTGCAAGCTCACATCGTGACATATTGTGAGCTTGGATGTAAAGTGGTTAAACTGATTTCGATGATTGGCTATATATATATATTAAACCCATTAAGACCTGAGGCTGATTCTACAAATGCCTTCAAAATCAGTAGTTCTCAAACGTTTTTCATGCCAATGGTCCCCGAAACACTTTCAACACCAAGCTGTAGTAAATACAACTTTAAAAAATGATTCTAAATAATTATCACTGAATTTATTTGAATAGAAATAATTGACCTTTCCATGCAGAGAAGGCCCAACTGATCCACCACTGTTTAGAGCAGTATAGTAGAAGAATAGCAGTGGTGTAAAGTAACTACATCATGTACTGTACTTAAGTACAATATTGAGGTACTTTTACTTTACCGGAGTATTTCCTATTTTCTATACTTGTACTTTCTCCACTAAATCTCAGAGACAAATATTGTACTTTTACTCTATACAATGATTTGAAATGTTTGGTTAGTTACTTTGTAGGTTTTGAATATTATTACAAAACATACATGAACCACTTCAGCCCTGTTTAAACTTTGGCTATCTGAAAATAGCCGATCTACAAGCTTACAATGAGTCGCGACTCGCGATGTGACGCATTGTGATCTTGTAGATCGACTATTTTCAAATGATTTTTTTAGAAGAATAGTATAGTAGAAGAATAGTAGGCTATAGTGGTTCTCAACCTTTTCAGGCCATGACACCCCAAAATATTCATATTTGAACTGGGGGCCCCCCACCCTGATAATCACTTGGAATGTAGGAGTTGAGGCATTACATTTTTGGTTCCACTGATAAATATTTTCACAATCTTAGCCTCTTTCTTATATTGTTTGGCCAATGTTTGGCCAGTGACGTCATTACAATAGAGCTCCACTAGCTTTTCTTTTATTTCTTTTTGAGGTATTAAAAGGTTTTAAATTCCTTAAATTGTCACTTTACTGTCATCTGGGGACTCCCCCACAATCATGTGGGGACCCCTCTGGGGGTCCCGACCCACAGGTTGAGAACCACTGTAGAAGAATAGTAATTTACATCAGCAACAAACCAGTTTCTCAAAACGCCACAAGATGTCTCACTTCACCACGAAATGAAGAGGCTTTCATTCATGCTAGAAAATCCCCCAAACCAGTTGGCTGCAGTGTGACCATCAAGAACAGTTTACCAAAAAAGTTTTTTTTCTATATACATTTTCACTGATAATTTCTTTCACAATAACCATTTCACATACAGTAAATGTACGTGTGACCACTTCTCTAAATCAGTGGTTCTCAACCTTTTCAGGCCGTGACCCCCAAAATAATCATATTTGAACAGGGGATCCCCCACCCTGAAAAGCAGTTGGAATGTAGAGATGAGACATTCAATTTAGTTTAACTCGGTTCCACAGCTAAATATTGTGAAAATAGCAGATCTACAGGCTCACAATGCCTCGCGTTGTGAGCTTGTAGATCGGCTATTTTCACAATGTTTGCCTCTTTCTTATATTATTTGACAATTTGGCCATTGTTTGACCGGTTTTTATAGCTAAAATTTTTAGGTATTAAAAAGGTCATTCAGTTGTCACTTCACTGTCATCCCCCCCCCCCCCCCCAAACAGGTTGAGAACCACTGCTCTAAATACTATTTTAGTTGTGAGTGTCTGCCAGTGTATGTCCCACCAAAATGACCAGGCACTCACATTGGAACTAGAGTTGTATTCTTTCTCTCGTTTCTTTTGTCCTTTATTCTTAAGCCAGCAGCAAAAACAAGGCCACACACCAGTGGTGGTAAGAGTACTCAAATGTTTTACTTAAGTAAAAGTATCAATACTGCAATGTTAGAAACACTCTGTTACAATTAAAAGTTGGGTAATAAAAATGTACTCATTATGCAGAATGTCCCATTTCACAAGGTATCATATGTATAAAATCTAAAAAAAATAGCAGATCTACAAGCTTACAATGCGTTGTGTTCTAGGACAGTCAACGCAAACTAGCGTTTCCTAAAACGATGCTATTCTGTGATGTCATCTAATCAGTGATGTCATCAATATGGTGGTTACTATGACATCAGTACCCGTCTGTGTTTCCGGTAGGAGACTCAAAAAGTCTCCTTTGAGTCCCCTACCCGAAACACAGGAGGTCATCAAATTATTGGGTTAGGAATGCGTAAAAAACTGAAAAAAAATTAATTAAAGGCTTCATGGGGTGTGTAATTGATAGAAAATAAGTCATTTTTTGGGTGAACTATTCCTTTAAACATCCAGTTTTTGATGTCGGTTATACAGTTATGGAGGGTGGCTACACTGTCTTTGTCGTCCGGAGTTATTGGTAAGTAAATCTGGGTGTCGTCGGTGTAACAATGGAATTGAATGTTGATTATGTCGCCTAAAGGGAGCATGTAAAGGGAAAAAAGGATAGGGCCGAGAATCGATCCCTGGGGGACCCCACAATGTAGGGTGGCTAGGGATGATGACACATCCCCAATGGGGACCGAAAAATGTCTACCACTTAAATAGGAACTGAACCATCGGAGGGCCACACCAGAGATGCCCACAACCGTCAGACGGCTAACGAGGACTGCATGGTCGATGGTGTTAAAGGCAGCAGTTAAATCCAGCAGGACAAGGATGGAACAGATCGGATGGAACAGATCCAGATCGGCTTCAGAAGTCAAGTGGGAACGATGTCTAGGTTACAGGAGGAAGACTTCACATGGGAGATGGTTGAGAGAAGCGTTTCTATTATTTCAAAGGAAGAGAAGAAACCATTGGGGGGACCATGAGAGTTGGGGGTAAGTGTGGGGGGTTGGATGTTGTCCATCTGTGATCTGATCAAATACATATTTTCAGTAAAAAAGATTAAACATTTCTCACAGTGCTCAAAAGAAGCAGGCATATCAGGATTTTGGGGAGCACCAATAACACATTCAATAGTTTTGAACAGAGTTCTGGCATTGAGATGATTGTTAGAGATCAGGGTGGACAAATGTTTAGTTCTTGGCTCTCTAACGGCAATGTTGTAATTTCTCATGAGATCTTTAAGTAATTCATAAAAGACATGTAATTTGGAGGATTTCCATTTCTGTTAAATTTAATCCGGGTTTTGAAGGAATACTCGCCAAAAACTATCAATTTGGATTTAGCTACAGTATATTTACAAAGATGATTCTAGTAACTTTCATACTACTATCTATAGGAAGGACATTTCAAGGAACACTCTTTTGTGAGCTGACTCTTTCCACCCGCCACACTCGATTAAGAATATCCCTTTTGGTCAATTTCAAAGGTTACGTCGCATTTGTGACAGCGACTTTGAATTAAAAGCAGCCGATATGAGTAACCGTTTTAAGGAGAGCGGTTACAAGCCAGATAACATTTCATGAGGGCGCAACAAGGCATTTGTAATAAATCGCCCAGATGTGTTGACTAAAAGGAAGCGCACTAACACTTCCCAACCTTCTTTGTCTTTACAGCACGGCTGCCCCACACAATCAACAGATCATAAGGTCCAACTGGTCCATTATTGAAAGCAACCCCTCCCTCCAAAGAGTGTTCCCTGAACCCCCCATTTTTTCATTTAGAATAGCTCCCACATTACGTGACAAATTGGTCCACAGCTATACCATCCTCCTGCTAAAAAGGAAACATGGCTTAACAAACCTACTGGTAACCTACCTACAAATGTATGCATTGCCCACATTGTTCTAATCCAGCCATATATAATGAGAGTCGGTTGTTTTGTATTCATTCAGCCCTGATGAAGACGCTTGTGGTTGAAACATGTTGGTTTAATAAATGCCGCTCCCTCTTTTAACTCTGAGTGCCCGGATCTCCCATTTTTTATCTAGGAATCGTGTTTGAAATGACCAAACCTGCCTACCGATGATGTCATGGGGGATTTTTTTTCTTAATTCAAATTGACACTGACATGGGTCTATATATGGTTCCATTTGGACACTCAGAGTTATGGGGATCTGTGACCTAATGCATAGATTGCATACTAATACTGTGGGTCTTTGAAATTAAAGCATTTGAGCACCACTGGTCTAAATAAGTAGTCTTTTGAAATGCAGGAGCTTTTCTAAATTTCATTATAGTCGTTCTCAACCTTTGGCGAGGGAGTGCATCGCTGCTTGTGAAAAGTTGCTTCTTGCTGTGTTGAGATGCATTCAGTTGCAAGCAAGAGAGAGTGGGCCCTATTTTGCGTGTCTTAAGTACCAGGTCTTATGACTTTAAGGGATAGTTCATCCCCAAAATGACTTTTTTTTCTATCGATTAGTCACTCCATGGAGACTTGAGTTCATGGATATGTTTTAGTTTTTGTCGCATTCCTATGTCAATAATTTGATGACCGGCAGCGGTTCCGGTAGGAGACACAAAGAGTCTCCTTTGTGTCTCCTACCGGAACCGCTGACAGTAACAGTATAGGAAGCGGAATTTGTACTAGGAAGTAAATAGACGCACGTAATATAATGTAGTCAGCAGTTCGCTCGCTCGTGTGCGTGCGTGCCTGTTGACAGATTTATAGCCTTCCAGATTCCTTGAACGGTGTCCGGAGCAAATACCGCCAATTTACAAGCTCACAACGCGTCGCATCTGCTACGCATTGTGTGCTTGTAGATCGGCTCAATGAACCCTGCTGAGTTTTCCTGGCACTATAATAATAATAATAATCATAATGGATTTTATTTATAATGCACTTTCCATTTGTAAAATATCTACAAAGAAAGTGCTACAGAAAGCAATTGCATAAAAACAGAAACATCACACCATTAAAAAACATCAACTAAGAAACTGAAACAAAACAATTAAACATGGGGGCATAAAGCCTAGAGGTAAAACCAGTGTAGCTAAGAAAATGCTTTGCTAAAAAGGTAGGCCTTTAGTCCTCTCTTAAAGGAGTCAACCGACTGTGGTGCTCTCAGGTGGACAGGGAGGGGGGACAGTGGACAGGGAGGGGGCGGCCGAGCAGAAAGCCCGGTCACCCATGGTACGTAGGTTGGCCTTGTGGGTTTTGAGGAGGTTTGTGTTTATATATGACATAATTCTACACATGTTATTTTAGTTTGCACAGAATAACACAACCTGTATTCCACTGCCTACACTGTAACTAGGTACTGTAGCTATATTTACATTGCAATGTATTTATAAGTTAGACATTCTAATTAATAAACAACATACATTAAAAAGTATATTCAAAATGTTGAGCCCTGATGAGGCATAATTGGTCTAATATTGCATTTTGCCATATAGCTAGCCTACATGAGTGACCGAGATGTGTTTATTTATTCTTCTTCTACTTATTATTATCATTATGATTATTTTTTGGGCGGGGGAGGGGTTCTGCATGTTGATTCCAGTGACGTGGAACTTAGGCATATTCATGAGAGGTTGTTCCTGCAGGCGTGGCACAATTGGCATAATAAATGGATCCTGGAATTATTAATGAGGGCACAGACAGAGCCACGTTCAATGTGCTATAAAACTCCTTTATAAATGTTTTTTGGGAGAGAAAAATACCTGACAGGGCCATTATTGATCAAACATTTATATTTCTGACCAAGTTTGGATGGGTGAACTGCAACTTTAAGACCTGGAGGTGTGGCCAATGTTTTTTTTGTAAATCAATCCCCTACTTTGTCATACTACAGTGCAACACAAAGATAGCAGAAATAGCAGATATACAAGCTCACAATGTGTCATGTTGTGAGATTGTAGAGCCAAGTGGTTAAGTGTGTCTGTGGGTTTCATTTTAAGCCACAGTGAAAAGTATTAACAAGATCTTGTGACAAAAATAACTACATTGGATCGATTGGAACAAAGGCTATTTTTTTTCCATTTTCTGAAAAGTAACGGTTTTGGACATACAAGGTTTCCACTCAACAGTGATGATATGACAGCAGTGTTTCTCAATGTACCCCTAGATGTACACAGAGGAACTACAGGGGTTACATTAGAGAAATTGAATAATTTATTTAGCTGTTATGATTAATAATGATAAAACATTGACACAATATGTGTGAACCTGCTGATCTGTGATCTGTAAAACCAAATTTAACCAACGTGAAGCGCAGCTGTAACTGAATAGAAAGCAATACTTATTGCACATTATTTGAACATATTTACATCAAGTGGACTTACTTTTGGGGCGGGGAAGATTTGGTTGTTTAAACAGATTTTTCCGACATTTATAAAACATGTACGAAAAAAACAAGTAAACAAGGTAAAATAAAACAAGGTGCTCTTCCATACAATTGGGTGTGTTGGGGTGTGGCAAAGAAAGGGAAAGACCAGGGCACTCTTGTGGAACAATTAAAAAACCTTTATTGTATTGTATGGCTAATGCATAGGCAAGAATAAAAAAGATATATAGTGCACCTACTGTACACGTTGCAGCACACAGCCATCATCAGGGTGTCTAAACTAATGGTGATTCATTTCTTTGTTGGCATAATAATAGCAATACTGTCTGCATTTGGTATGGATTATTGGATTAATAGAATTACATACATTCACTTTTCTAACAGCCATTTTCTCTTCAGTTTAGTCAATCCTCCATATCGTCTCTGTCGAATGGAAAAACTTACTTTTAGGGATTCAAATAAAAAAAAATAGCAAAAGTAGCAGAGCTTGTAGATCTGCTAACTTTTGATGCTTTTGTGTGACGTATGATCAAGCGGAGCATTAATTTACGAAAAACCCCAAAAAGTTAAAACATGGAGATAAGCGGTTTCTACCCGAGAGCAAAGCTTTGTCCCTGTTGCTGCTAACTCCTACTGTTGGACTGTGGAGGGTGTAGAAACGTTTTTCAGCTTGAGACTCAAACGAGAAATTTGGCGTCTCCCTGGGAGCCAAACTTAAAATACATTGTGAATAAGTGACATGAGCCCCATTTAAAACACAATTTAAGAAAATTTGCAAAACATTCGGGATAAAAGAAAAAAAAGAAAACTTTCTTCATTTGTTGTAGTAAATGTAAAAATGAAAATACGATATATAACGGTGTATATTGGGGAAACATTGGTGTAGACAACCACATGTCTCCCCCGATACACCAGCACTCACCAGTCAGTCACCGGCACTGCTTTATACCAGACAGTGGGCTTCACTGGACGTGGTTCACGCTATGTTCTAAAGTTCCCCTCATCCACTGAACAGGCACCAAAAATAGCCGCTCTACAAGAGCTTGTAGATCTGCTATTTTCGGCTAATGTTCCCCTCAGAATAGGGCTGCGAGGGTTCAGTGGTTAATGTAAAAATAAATTAATTAAGTCCTCATCTCACAAAGATTTGGCACCCCCCCCTGCAGTATCTCTGAGGACCCTCTCTTGAAGACCCCATGACTTAAACCCTACTGTATATACTTAGTTGGCTCTATATTGGTCCCCTCCTGTTTTGGCTCTATACTACATCTCTTTGCCAAAAATAGAAGATCTACAAACTCACAACCTGTGGGCCAGGGCCCACTGGCTTACAAGGTTTTACAAGTGGGCCCCCAAATAACTGCCAAATAAACATGCTCTGAAAATGCACAGCCCTCCCATCTGACCACTTAATTAACATGGCAGCTGTGTTATGTGGTCAGATGGGTGGGCCACCAACGCTTCTGAGATTTTCTAGTTGGGAAATGGTTGGGAGCTGCTGGTCTAAATCTATATGGCAACATAACTAAGGGTTAGTCAAAGTCAAGCCTGTGTCAGCCGTAACTACAAGCTTTATAAAAAAGGAAAGTAGGTGAGGAGAAGCCTCGTTCCCTTACCGCATCCGCACTGCCAACGAGCGAGCGTTCTGACGGCGATAATCAAATATCAATTTGGGGGGGGAAATCCAATTAAAAGTGTTTGGGGCGGTAGAGTGGTCTGACCAGTAGAGGTCACTGAGCTCACCAAGCTGTTAATGTTTGATTGCTGTAGTATACAACTTAAAAATTGATGAATTAACAGTGTAGTAGAAGAATAGTATAGTAGAAGAATAGTATAGTAGAAGAATGGTGTAGTAGAAGAATAGTAATTTACATCAGCGACAAACCATGTAACACTTGACTTTGGCCACAAGATGTCTCACTTCACCACGAAATCAAGAGGCTTTCATTCGTGCTAGAAAATCCCCCCAAACAACCAGTTTGCTGCAGTGTGAGTGTGTGACCATCAAGACTTTAACAAAAAAAAAAAAACCTATTTGTCTGTGTACATATACACATTTCCACTGACATATGTTTCACAATAACCATTTCACATACAGTAAATGTACGAGTGATCACTTCTCTAAATACTATTTTAGTTGTGAGTGTCTGCCAGTGTAGCCTATGTCCCACCAAATTGACCAGGCACTCACATTGGAACAAGAATTGTCAATTTCTCTCGTTTCTTTTATGTCCTTTATTCTTAAGCCAGCAGCAAAAACAAGGCCACATAGCATGGTGGGAAAAGTACTCAAATGTGTTACTTAAATCAAAGTATCAATACTGCAGTGTAGAAGTACTTTGTTACAAGTATAAAAAGTCCGGAATTAAACATTTACTTGAGTAAAAGTACAAAAGTATTGGTATCAAAATGTACTTAAAGTATCAAAAGTTAAAGTACTAAATTGTTTGAAAATAGCGGGTCTACAAGCTTGCAACGCGTTGTAGGCTAAGGTTGTAGATCGGCTATTTTCAAATAGCCTAGGTATAAAATAAGGCTAAAGTGGTTAATGTATGTTTTATAATGTAATAATTTATATCTGCAAAGTAACTAGTAGGCCTATCTAAAGTTTTCAAATAAGTGTAGTGTTGTAAAAGTACAATATTTGCCTCCCAGATGTAGCGGAGAAGAAGAAAAAGTACAGTACTTGAGTAAATGTACTTAGTTACTTTACACCCCTGCAGCACCAGAGGCAGTGGTGGAAAAGGTTGTTGAAAGTAGACCTTGTATTGTGAATTGTACTTCCATGTACTGTCTGTTTCTCTAAATAAAGTAAATCAATCAAAGTTACATTTTGTTGGCACTATTTGTCAGTAGTAATGTGGACTCTCAATTATCTCTAGTTTGCTAATGTTATAATGTGGGAGGGTAAACAAACGACCGAAACTCGTCACACAAGTTCTTTACATGAAAAATAGGCCCATGTGTTTCACAATAACACTTTAAACCTTTTATGAAGCGAAAGAAAAACAATGAGATAGAACCATAAACAGTAGCCTATGTCGTCGTGCAAAAACATCAACAACAAACAGTGTAATAACTAGAAGAAACTTTGAGAAAAACATTCACAGAAATGATATGTGTTGGTTGTTGGAAAAATATTCACCTGTAATCTCCAAATTTTTACTTTTTATGTTTTTTTGTAAATTAATGGCTTACTTTGTCATATTACAGTGTAAAACAAAGATAGTGAAAATAGCAGATATACAAGCTCACAATGTGTCGCGTTGTGAGCTTGCAGAGCCAAGTGGTTAAGTGTGGCTGTGGGTTTCATTTTAAGCCACAAAAGTATGAACAAGATATTGTGACTGAAAAAACTACATTGGAACACAGGTTATTTTCTATTTTTCTTAAAAGGAACTGTTTTGGACATACACGGTCTAACAGTGATGATATGACAGCAGTGTTTCTCCATGTACCCCTAGATAGTCCGTGAGCCAGGGGGGTTGGTCATTACCATCTGAGGGGATTAATGCTCATAGTGATTTTTGTCAAGGTATGCATGTCTAGAGTTAGAAAACATGTGATAGCCTTGCACCAATGGTAGCTTTATGGGTGCTATCATGCATTTTATGTTATAACACTAGGCGAAAATTACATGGGTCAATATATGAAAACATACTATTAACCCCCCCAAAAAAAATATACAAAAGGTTTTTCAATTGGTTCTGGTACGTCTAGGCATGCTTAAGAACATACAAAAAAATCTAGGAAATTATATTTCTCGTAAAGCCATCATTTTCAAGATGGCGTCCAATATGACTGCCAGGAGCTTAAATGGCTTTATGATACTGTTCAACCTAGAAAGGTGGTTTTGGTGTCTAAAACTAGGTCTTAGGGTTCAAGAAATATGGCTGAATCAGTGAAATTACCATCAGTTAATTTTGTATTGCCAAATCAAAGATGGTGTCCATCCCATGGTGATGTTCCATTGTACTAAATTATGTTAAAAACAACAAAATATTGCAGTTGTGTGAGGGAATCTGTGAACTTCGTGAACGTGATTCATATGGGGACCTGGGGGGGGGGCATTCATAGGTGTAGAATCTATTTCTAATGTTATATTTTGACTTGCTGGTCAGTCTTTGGCCTATGTGCTAAAGGTCAGGTCAAGGTCTCTCTCGCACCTTATCGTCCAACCAGGTGTCCAAGCAGGCAGCAGATATGGTCACTGGTTGACATGTACAGCAGGCCCTATTCACCTCACAATTGACATGGAGCCGTTTGTTGACACCTTGCAGGTATATAAGCTCTATAATGTAATTGTGCATCCCGGTGGGATGCATGTTATACAGTCATTCTTCAGCTGCATTGCAAAACTGATGCAAGGTTCAGCACTGGAAGTGGAAATGCATGTGGTTGCAGAACATGACAGGCAAGTTCAGTGGTCAGTCCTGAGTGTATCAGCAGCACTCTGAAGTGGTTTCTATCAACTTGGCCAAAGACATTTGAACAGATACAGCAGTAGCCTACCTGGACACTGCACATCTCCATCCTACTGGCTGACAGTGGGTAGACAACTTCTTCCTACACTTCACATCCACCAGTTTGAATGCGCAGGGAGACACATTGACATTAACTTCACCTTTTCTCTCATGAAGCACATGACTGAAGCACTTCTTCCATGCTGGCCATGTGCAGTGTGCTTGATATCTAACCCAGTGCCTGCTGAAGATGCATGTGCTCCATGCCATAGCATAGAGGCTAAGCTAGACCTTGTCTGTCGGCACCATGATGGATTCTGGATCACTGTCTCTGCTGACCAGTCTGGGGAGCAGACTGCCATAACGATCAGGAAAGATGCTGTCATGATGCATGTGAGTGGAGTGGACTGAAGCCTTCCCCAAAATGTGCAGAAACAGAGGGAGAGTTGAAGCACTGGTGTGTCTTGGTCATAAAATATTGGGGTGTAGGATTCCTCACACACAGAAAGATCATCTCTTCAATCCCATCCTTGGCTAATTTGCCCCCATGCTGTTGTGAATAGTAATGTCCTTTACCCACATGAGATGTCATCATGAAGAGTAAGAACATTAAGCAGAAGCCGTTGAGCATTTAGTCATGATGAGGCAGACATCACCATGAGTTCCTATATCCCTGATGCAGCCATCTCTGGAAAGGGTGTGATACACATGCTCAGTGATTACACTGATGTTCTTGTATTGTTGTATGCTGTGTATTGGGGTGTATCAGGTGGACCTACAGTGTAAAGTATAGATGGAGCATTGGGATGGGACAGTCTTATATGTATGACAAAGGCAAGATCAGAGCACACTACACTTTGCTGGCAGGGAACTTCCCAGGCTACCCTGATGTGCTGGGTGAGGTGGGTGCCACAAGTCAATGGCCCTTCCTCCAACACCGACCAACCTGTTGCACCACATGTGGGCTCATTTATTTACAAGTGATGTTGTGGAAAGTGGCAGACCACCAAGCCCCACCTGACAAGTCGTTTGATGTCACAAAATTTGGATAGGAGATCTAGGATATTCTTGTTCCTGTCATTGCTAAGGGTGACCCCACCGTCAGAGCTATGTGACATGGTGCAATATCAATTTAGGGCACAGAGAGTGAGAAGTACATCACTGATGTACTGTAACTGCTCTGGTGAAGATGGTTACTGATGACATGTTCAAGCTACAGATGAGGAGTGATGTTAATAAGGAGGATACTTGTAAGGATGAGGTAGAACAGGATGTGGGTTGGAGAATACAGATGTAGTTCCAAAAGATACATATTTGACATTAGATTATATCATTTTACATTCATGTTATTATGAATACCAGTTCTTGTGACATGTTAATGACACTTTTCACAAAACAAAATCATGAATAGTGAACCATGAATGTTCATCAAGTTGTTTCCATTTGTTGTTCTCCCAGAGGTCAATTTTAACCTTGACCTGACCTTTGACCTGATATTAAATAAATAACATCAGGAATGGATTCTACATATGAAAACCCTAAAAAAATAGGTATTAAACAGAGGTATTCTAAGACAAGCAGATTAAAAGTAAAAAATTGCCAGGTGTGTGTTTAGTGGCCATTTTGGATATTTTCTTACCCATTGCAATATATTCTGTTTATTGAATTTCATAATACATTTCCTTAGAATCTATGTATGTAAACATGATTTTAAATCTATAGGTAATTTACAAAGGAACCCTTTGTGTTCCATCTTTCATTAAAACCAAAGTACATCTTATGTCACATATAGTCACTATGTTGTCACTGCCTGTAATAGAAAAATATTCTAGATATGCAAATTTTAACAACCTTTCTGGACAATATATAGTCTGAGCTTTATCCCAACCATTTTTCAGAGAGAGAGGGTCAATAATAAGAGAGAACCATCAGTTTGAAGTAGAATGCTTCATTCGGATTTTGAAAACTGTGTTTTGGCTTGTGGTTATAAAAGGAGTGATAACACACAGATAGCTACCACCGATGCAAGGCTATCACATTTTTCCTAGCTCTAGGGGTGTATACCTACCCAAAAATCACTATGAGAATTAATCCCCCCAGATGGTAATGATGACCCCATTTTTGGGGTCCTGGCTCACGGACTAAGAGGTACACAGAGGAACTACAGGGGTTACATGAGGGAAATTGAATTTATTTAGCTATTATAATTAATGATAAAACATTGACAAAATGTGTGTGAACTTGCTGATCTGTGACCAAATTCAAAAACATGACGAGCACACCTAACTGAATAGAAAGCGAAACTTATTTGCACATTATTTGGACATATTTACGTCAAGTGGACTTACTGTTGGGGCGGGGAAGATTTAGTTGTTCAAACAAATGTTCCGACATTTATAAAACATGGGACAAAAGGTAAAATTCCAAAACAAGGTGCTCTTCCATACAATTGGGTGACAAAGTTATGTGGCAAAGAAAGGGAAAGACCAGGGCACTCTTGTGGAAAAATTAAAAAGCCTTTATTGTATTGTATGGCTAATGCATAGGCATGAATAATAAAATATAGTGCACACTGTACGCGTTGTAGTACACAGCCATCATCAGGGTGTCTAAACTATTGGTGATTCAATTCATTGTTGGCATAATAATAGCAATACTGTCTGTATTTGGTATGGATAATTGGATCAATAGAATTACATACATTCATTTATTTTTCTAACTGCCATTTTCTCCTCAATTTTAATATGTTCAAACGTACTTTTCAGGATTCAAATTTTAAAAATAGCAAAAGTAGGAGAGCTTGTAGATCTGCTACTTTTGAGTGACGCTGTAGTATGATCAAGCATAGCGTTAATTTACGAAAAAGCATAAAAAGTTAAAATATGGAGATAAGAGGTTTCTGCCCGACAGCAACACTATGTCCCTGTTGCTGCTAACTCCTACTGTTGGACTGTGGAGGGTGTAGAACAGGGTTCCCAAATGTTTTTCAGCTCGAGACTCGAGAGACATTTGGTGTCTCCCCGGGAGCCAAACTTAAAATGCATTGTGAATTTGTGACGTGAGCCCTATTTCAAACACAACATTCGGGATAATAAAAAAATAAAATAAAAAATCTTAATTTGTTGTAGGAAATGTAAAAAAAGAAAAGGCAGTGAAATGATTATTTTGGTGTACCTTGGCATAATTCCTAACTACACCACTGTTCTTCCATCAGATGACATCATGGACACTCATCTGAGCGTGTCATCAGGTGAGGTGTTTAGCCCCGCCCAGAAAACTGCTCTCAGCAAGAAATGCCCAAAACAGGGCATTTCCTGTTTACAGGCTCTTTAAATTATATATTTCTATTTTCTCTCTTATCGTTAAATAGTATCAATATCCATATGTCGCTTGTGTAACCATCTTCCCCACCAACATACAGCTGGTTTATTCTCACACTGTTTACAGTGGAGATGATTTCCCCTTGGTGTGCATACGCTGGTGTCTCTTCATGGTTTTTGGATCACTGAAACTCTTGCCACATGGTTTACAGTGGAAAGGTTTTGTGTGGGTACGCATGTGCTTCTTCAGGTAACATGCATAAGTGAAACTCTTGTCGCATTTATTACAGTGGAAAGGTCTTTCTCCAGTGTGGAGACGCATGTGTTGTTTCAGGTTATGTGGCTGACGGAAACTCTTGTCACATTCATTACAGTGGAACCTTTTTTCTCCAGTGTGGGCCTCTAAGTGTTTCTTCAGTTGATATGACTCACTGAAACTCTTGTCACAATGTTTACAGGGGAAAGGTTTTTCTCCAGTGTGGGTACTCAAGTGCCTCTTCAGGTGATATGACACACTGAAACTCTTGTCACATTGTTTACAGTGGAAAGGTTTTTCCCCAATGTGGACTCGTTGGTGTATCTTCAAGGCACTGGACTGACTGAAACTCTTGTTACACTGGTTACAGAGGAAAGGTGTTTCTCCAGTGTGGACTCGCTGGTGTATCTTCAGCTCATTTGACTGGCGGAAACTCTTGTCACACTGGTCACAGAGGAAAGGTTTTACTCCGGTGTGGTGATGCATGTGTAGTTTCAGGTGATGTGGCTGACTGAAACTCTTGTCACATTTATTACAGTGGAAAGGTTTTTCTCCGGTGTGGACAAGCATGTGTGATTTCAGGTGACTTGGCGAACGGAACCCTTTGTTACACGTATTGCAGTGGAAAGGTTTTTCTCCAGTGTGGACTCGCAGGTGTGTCGTCAGGGCACCGGACTGATTGAAACTCTTGTCACACCGGTTACATTGGAAAGGTTTTTCTCCAGTGTGGACTCGCTGGTGTATCTTCAGGGCACTTGGCGCACTGAAACTCTTGTCACAACCGTTACAGTGTAAAGGTTTTTTTAAAGTGTGGACACGCTGGCGTGTCTCGGTAAACTGTTGACGATTGTAGCATGCTGGTTTGTCTGTGTCTAATTGTTTCAGGCTGGTTACAGAGCTGATGATTGGCTGGCAGGCTGCTGAGGTGAGAGAGAGACAAACAGACAGACAGAGAGAGAGAGAGACAGAGAGAGTCAGGCATAACTAGACATTGATCAACAGTTTCAGACAGGGACCTAGCATTGAATGTAACTCCTCATTCTCACATTTGTTTTATGTTCTGGTCCACCTCAACCCTTGAAAGATCACATTGTTGCATGAAAATTAAGCAAAGTCAAGGGGAGCACAAACATACACATTTGTTTTTGTGAGATATCACGTGTCACCTCAAATAGCTTCTTTGAAAGAAATAATGTTAATGTTCAAATTACAGATTTCTCTCTAGTGTGAATTGCCACAAACTACAAATAATGCGTTTAATTTTACTGTATGAGTCCCTATGGTTGAACGTTGTTCATGTGCATCTCAGATGAGCCTTTTGAGGAAGCTTCTTTTACAAACTGTTAGAATAGATGTAAATATTTTTATTTTATTTACCTGTATCAGTCTTCATGTGTCGTTTCAGATAACTCCCTGTGTGACTCCTCATGGATGGAGTTTGTTTTGATGATTTCAGGTTCTGGGACAGCTTGTTGCTCAAAGACAATCGTCGCCCTTCCACATTTGGTGTCTTGTGTGACTTCAGTTTGTTTAAAGCTGACTGACCTTCCCCGGTCTCCTCCCAGTCACTGTCTTCAATGTCAGATTCAGAACAGGGCGAAGTCCACTCATCACTGTCTTCAGTGTCAGATTCAGAGCAGTCTGAAGAGAGGAGCTGGTCATCTCTAGTTGGCTGTGATGTCCCACAGTCCTCGACATCAGCTTGTGATTTCATGTGTTCAGTTGACTCATTAGCCTCCTTTGACCTTTGCAGTAGCTCCTCCTTTTTAATCTGTGGAGGCTCTGGTCCGTCTTGGATCTCACTGGGGCTCCTCTCCTGCTGTTCCTCTTTAACCTGTATCTCCAGAGGTTCTAGTTTTACCTGGACCAGACTGGGGCAACTCTCCTGCTGTTCCTCTTTAATCTCCAGAGGTTCTAGTTTTACCTGGACCAGACTGAGGCAACTCTCCTGCTGTTCCTCTTTAATCTGCAGAGGTTCTGGTTTCACCTGGACCAGACTGAGGCTCCTCTCCTGCTGTTCAGGGGAAACCTCGTCTTTAAACACAGGAAGGAGTGAGAGATCTAAAAGGAGGAGAGAGGAGGTAACGTCAGCAGAGTCTGTGTGTGTGCGTGTGCGTGTGCGTGTGCGTGTGCGTGTGCGTGTGCATGTGTGTGTGTGTGTGTATAAATATAAATGGGGTCATACTCTCTTGGGGGTACCACACATAAATTAACTTCATCCTTATATACATTTCGGCAATTTGAAAATAGCTGATCTAGAAGCTCACAATGCGTTGTGATGCGATGCATTGTGTGCTATTTTAATACATCTAAGCATTTTAATACATTTAAAAACTTGTGAAACAGGACATTCTGCACAATGAGTACTCTCTACTTTTGGTACACTTTAAGTACATTTTAATACCAATACTTTTGTACTAAATGTTTAATTCCGGACTTTTACTTGTAACAGATTATTTCTACATTGCAGTATTACCACTGACTGTACCTGTGAACATGTCCTGGTCAGTCTCTATGGTCTCCATCTTCACAGTCTGGAACATGTTCTGGTCAGTCTCTATGGTCTCCATCTTCACAGTCTGGAACATGTCCTGGTCAGTCTCTATGGTCTCCATCTTCACAGTTTGGAGTTTTCTGTCAACCTCGTCCTCTGCATCTGATGACTGATAAGAAGACACCCACATTATTTATCGTCTCTGTCGGCTGGAAACCTCATATGTCCAAAACTGTTACCATTCAGGATTCAAATTCAAAAACAGCAAAAGTAGTGGATCTACAAGCTCGAACTGCGGCTGGAAACGTCAGGTAGTTAAGAATATGGAAAGAGATTTTTGCCCGACAGCAACATTATGCTCTATCAGTGGTGTACAGTAACGAAGAACATTTACTTTAGTACTGTACTAAAACAAAAAAAACAACAATGCATAGCTACCCGGGGGCCGGGGCTACTCTGAATTAACGTTCCCTCTGTAGTTCTGTGTCCCTCCCTCCCTCTCTCTCCTCCGTGAAGAAACACACTGAACTCCACTCTCCTTTCCTAGCAGAATGTTAACCCCATAAATGCTGGTTAGGATAAACAGGAAAACATCGATTTTTTTTAAATAAAACAAAACTCCCAATGAATTAGTCATGATTTTGAAGTTCACATTACGTTTTTAAACAAAACATCAAACTTTTAAAGAATTTTAAGACTTTTTTTTGTCATCAAGAAACAATAATTTCACACATTAAAAAAATCCATTAAAAAATAACTATGGAAAATGCAACACAAAATCGACTAATAAACCAAAATAAAACCAAAACAAATTAAAATCTAATTTTCCACCGGTTGACACACTGGAAATGGCTGATCTACAAATTATGTCTTTTGAGCTCGTATACTGGTTATTTACGGTGCACGACACAGCATGCAACTGTATAAATCAGCTGTTGGTTGGAGTAGCTTAACCACTTAAACCAGGGGTCTTCAACGTTTTTCAGGCCAAGGACCACTTAGCTGAGAGAGAGATGAAGCAGGGACCCCCACTACACATTGGATTCATTGGAACTGTGTGTTTTCAGACATGTAACCACTTAAACCCTCAATACTTTGTAAACTTGACCATTGGCTTTGTACTTGCCTGGTCTGCTCTTATTTCCCTGGACACCTCTTCGCCAAAAATAGCCGATCTATAAGAGCTTGTAGATCTGCTATTTTCGGCTAATGTTCCCCTCAGAATAGGGCTGCGAGGGTTCAGTGGTTAATGTAAAAATTAAGTCCCTATCTCACAAAGATTTGGCGGCCCCCTGCAGTATCTCTGAGGACCCTGTCTTGAAGACCCCTCTATATCGGCCCCCTCCTGTTTTGGCTCTATACTACATATCTTTGCCAAAAATAGAAGATCTACAAACTCACAACCTGTGGGCTGAGGTTTTACAAGTGGGCCCCCAAATAACTGCCAAATAAACATGCTCTGAAAATGCACAGCCCTCCCATCTGACCACTTAATTAACATGGCAGCTGTGTTATGTGCTCAGATGGGTGGGCCACCAACGCTTCTGAGATTTTCGAGTTGGGAAATGGTTGGGAGCTGCTGGTCTAAATCTATATATTAACATAACTAAGGGTTAGTCCAAGTCAAGCCTGTATCAGCAGTAACTACAAGCTTTATCAAAAAGGAAAGTAGGTGAGGAGAAGCCTCGTTCCCTTACCGCATCCGCACTGCCAACGAGCGAGCGTTCTGACGGTGATAATCAAATATCAATTTGAAAAAGAAATCCAATAAAAAGTGTTTGGGGCTCACCAAGCTGTTAATTTTTGATTGCTGTAGTATACAACTTAAAGATCGATGAATTAACAAAAAATAATTAGCCTTTCCATGCAGAGAAGGCTCAACTGATCCACCAGTGATAAGAACAGTGTAGTAGAAGAATAGTGTAGTAGAAGAATAGTATATTAGAAGAATAGTGTAGTAGAAGAGTAGTAATTTCAGCAACAAACCAGTTTCTCATAATGTAACACTAGACGTTGGCCACAAGATGTCTCACTTCACCACGAAATCAAGAGGCTTTCATTCATGCTAGAAAATCCCCCAAACAACCAGTTTGCTGCAGTGTGCTGAAGTATTTTTCTGTGTACATATATACACATTTTCCCACTGACATATGTTTCACAATAACCATTTCACATACAGTAAATGTACGAGTGACCAGTTCTCTAAATACTATTTTAGTTGTGAGTGTCTGCCAGTGTACATGTCCCACCAAAATGACCAGGAAACTCATTGGAACTACAATTGTATTATCTCGTTTCTTTTGTCCTTTATTCTTAAGCCAGCAGCAAAAACAAGGCCACACACCAGTGGTGGGAAAAGTACTCAAATGTTTTACTTAAGTAAAAGTATCAATACTGCAATGTAGAAGTACTTTGTTACAAGTAAAAGTCTGGAATTAAAAATGTACTTGAGTAAAAGTACAAAAGTATTGGTATCAAAATATACCAAAAGTAAAAGTAGGCTACTAAATTGTTTGAAAATAGCAGATCTACAAGCTCACAACGCGTCGCGATGCAACGCGTTGCCTAGGCTATTTTCAAATAGCCTAGGTAAAAAATGAGTCTGAAGTGGTTAATGTATGTTTTATAATGTTATAATTTATATCTGCAAAGTAACTAGTAACTAAAGTTTTTTCAATAATTGTAGTGGAGTAAAGGTACAATATTTGCCTCCCAGATGTAGTGGAGTAGAAGTAAAAGTATAGACAATTGGAAATACTCCAGTAAAGTAAAAAAGACCTCCAAATTGTACTTAAGTACAGTACTTGAGTAAATGTACTTAGTTACTTTACACTCCTGCATAGCACCAGAGGCAGTGGTGGAAAAAGTTGTTGAAAGTAGACCTTGTATTGTGAATTGTACTTCCATGTACTGTTTCTCATGTCTTACTAAATAAAGCACATGATGTCTTACTCAATAAAGTCAATCAATCAATGTTACATTTTGTTGGCACTATTTGTCATTATATGTGGACTTTCAATTATCTCTAGTTTGCTAATGTGATAATGTGGGAGGGTAAACAAACGACCGAAACTCGTCACACACATTCTTTACATGAAAAATAGACCTGTGTTTCACAATAACACTTTTAACCATTTATGAATCGGAAGAAAAACAATGAAATAGAACCATAAACAGTAAATGTCATCATGCAAAAACATCATCAACAAACAGTGTAATAACTAGAAGAAACTTTGAGAAAAACCTTCACAGAATGATACTGTGTTGGTTGTTGGAAAAATATTCACCTGTAGGCCTATGTATTTAACTCTATGGTATGTATGAACTCATGGTTTATTATACTTACAAATAAATATCAAGGCTTGTTAGAATAACGCTGAATGCTATGATAAACATAGGCATGGCTTTGGAAATAAATAATATTGTAAAACCACCTACAATTCCACCCCATAGAATGAGGACATTTGGATGTAATTCCCTTCCATTGAATGGGGTGATTCATAGTAGATCGGGTGGTAAAACACTGAATACATATACCAGTGGTGGAAAGTAACTAAGAACATTTACTTAAGTGCTGTACTATAATTTTGAGGTATTTGTACTTTACTTGAGTATTTCCAATTTCCAATATTTTTACTTCTACTCGACTACATCTCAGAGAAAGAATATTGTACTTTTCCACTACAATTATTTGAAAACTTTAGTTACTAATTACTTTGAAGATTTTGATTATTATAACAAAACATACGTTAAAATAGCAGATGCGTCACGATGCGAAGCATTGTGAGCTTGTAGATCGGCTATTTAAAAAAGATATTTATACATTTGAAAACTTGAAATGGGACATAATTTTACTTTTGGTACTTTATTTGATGCCAATACGTTGGTACTTTTACTCAAGTACATTTTGAAATCCGTACTTTTATTGTAACAGAATATTTCTATATTGCAGTATTGGTACTTTTACTTATGTAAAAAAAAATTAGTACTTTTTCCACCACTGAATAAAGAATATCGTAAAAGAAAAACTGGATAACTGTACCTCTAATGTCGTAGCCCTTGGAACAGATCTGTGTGGCCCGATGTTGGTTCCTTGACTTCCTTCCTAGAACTAGCTTTTTTTTAAAGTCTTTCTTAGACCAGGTTGCTTCTTTAGCGATGCAGCAGACTTTAGTGGTTTTGTGGTTAGCTTGTTAAAGCTGTGTTCCGTGAGCAACAAAGCTAATAGCAGCTGTGTTCCGTGAGCAGCAATAACAGCTGTGTTCCGTGAGCAGAAATAACAGCAGTGTTCCGTCAGCAACGATAACGGAGCAACAATAACACTTCCGGTGGACGATCTCTTCAGAATAAGAGTACCCTCTAGAGCAAAAAGGAGCCATTGAAAAACGGTTAATTTGCACATTAAAACTATAAATTAAGCATGTAAACGACATATTATGTTTCTATACAACACATATTATGTTTCTGTGTAACAAAAACGGTTTTTAAAACATTAATAATTTATCTAAATGGATAAATGGTCAGAAAAGGTCAGAAAAGTGCCGTTTTCAGACAACAGTGGACACTGGACAGGCGCCGGTGGACACTGCCGACACTTCTGACATACGCACGCGTGCGGGGACACCTCCCCTACAACGCCACACTCTCGGATAAGCCCGAGAGGTGTAAAAAAAAGTGTGGCGGACCGTCCAGTGAGGTCAGAGGTCAGAAAAGTGCCGTTTTCAGACAACAGTGGACACTGGACAGGCGCCGGCGGACACTGCCGACACTTCTGACATACGCACACGTGCGGGGACACCTCCCCTACAACGCCAAACTCTCGGATAAGCCCGAGAGGTGTAAAAAAAAGTGTGGCGGACCGTCCAGTGAGGTCAGAGGTCAGAAAAGTGCCGTTTTCAGACAACAGTGGACACTGGACAGGCGCCGGCCGACACTTCTGACATACGCACGCGTGCGGGGACACCTCCCCTACAACGCCACACTCTCGGATAAGCCCGAGAGGTGTAAAAAATAGTGTGGCGGACCGTCCAGTGAGGTCAGAGGTCAGAAAAGTGCAGTTTTCAGACAACAGTGGACACTGGACAGGCGCCGGCGGACACTGCCGACACTTCTGACATACGCACGCGTGCGGGGACACCTCCCCTACAACGCCACACTCTCGGATAAGCCCGAGAGGTGTAAAAAGAAGTGTGGCGGACCGTCCAGTGAGGTCAGAGGTCAGAAAAGTGCCGTTTTCAGACAACAGTGGACACTGGACAGGCGCCGGCGGACACTGCCGACACTTCTGACATACGCACACGTGCGGGGACACCTCCCCTACAACACCACACTCTCGGATAAGCCCGAGAGGTGTAAAAAAAAGTGTGGCGGACCGTCCAGTGAGGTCAGAGGTCAGAAAAGTGCCGTTTTCAGACAACAGTGGACACTGGACAGGCGCCGGCGGACAGCCTTTTGTGGAACGTGAAATAGAAATCACAAATCACATAGAAATAGATCACCATTCCCCTGCACTTCATGACAAAGACGAAGAAAAGTAGCCTCTCAGTCCACCTTAAGACAATTGGCAATGTTTAAAAACAAATATTGTAAACTTTATTTATTTATTTCTGTTTTTTGTAATTTGTACACTGTTTTATTAGTAAAGAGTAATTAAAAGGTATTTTTTCCAAAGCCTTGTCTGTATTCTTTTATGGTGTGGGGTTGTGTGGGGTTGTGTCCAATTTGTGGAGTCTATGCACTGAAAATGGCCCTTTTCTGACCCCTGACCGCCACTTTTTTCTACACCTTAATGCAAACGCATGCGTACCTCAGAAGTGCTGGCACTAAGAACCGTCTCCTGTCCAATGTCCAATTTGTATGCACTATTGTCTGAAAATTGCCCTTTTCTGACCCCTGACCTCACTGGACGGCCCGCCACTTTTCAAAATACACCTCTCCCGCTTAGCGGAGAGTGTGGCGGTGTAGAGGGGGTCTCCCCAAACGCATGCGTACCTCAGAAGTGCTGGCACCAAGAACCGTCTCCTGTCCAGTGTCCACTATTGTCTGAAAACTGCACTTTTCGGGCCTCTGACCTCACTGGACGGTCCGCCACACTTTTCTCTACACCTGTGCCGCTTAGCGGAGAGTGTGGCGGTGTAGAGGGGGTCTCCCCGAACGCGTGCGTACCTCAGAAGTGCTGGCACCAAGAACCATCTCCTGTCCAGTGTCCACTATTGTCTGAAAACGGCACTTTTCGGGCCTCTGACCTCACTGGACGGTCCGCCACACTTTTTTCTACACCTGTGCCGCTTAGCGGAGAGTGTGGCGGTGTAGAGGGGGTCTCCCCGAACGCGTGCGTACCTCAGAAGTGCTGGCACCAAGAACCGTCTCCTGTCCAGTATCCACTATTGTCTGAAAACGGCCCTTTTCGGGCCTCTGACCTCACTGGACGGTCCGCCACACTTTTTTCTACACATGTGCCGCTTAGCGGAGAGTGTGGCGGTGTAGAGGGGGTCTCCCCGAACGCGTGCGTACCTCAGAAGTGCTGGCACCAAGAACCGTCTCCTGTCCAGTGTCCACTATTGTCTGAAAACTGCACTTTTCGGGCCTCTGACCTCACTGGACGGCCTGCCACTTTTTATATAATATAATATATCATTATATTATAATTATCTCTCAATGTTCACCAACATTCCGTACTACTGGTCTGTATCAATTTTTTATCAAGTTCAGGGCGCTCAGTTATGGAACAGTTCTCACACGCACGCACGCACGCACGCACGCACGCACGCACGCACGCACGCACGCACGCACACACACACACACACACACACACACACACACACACACACACACACACACACACACACACACACACACACACACACACACACACACACACACACACACACACACACACACACATTTTGTATTAAGTTTTCGGATTACATTCTTATTTGTATTGTATTTTAGTTTTTAAATAGGTGAGATCAACTTTATAAACCCCCCCTGCTTTATTTATTAAATCTCACCTGCACTATCTACTATTATTATTTGTAGCATATTTTGTGGTCCCTTTTATCATTGTTTATTTGCTTCTGCAATAAACAATATTATATCCTGATAATTTTCCAAGAGTGACCTGGCCTAGAGTCAGCAATATAACAACAATGGACAAACAATACAAAAACAATACATATATGTAACACACACAAATCAATATCCAGTTAAAGTGCAAAACAGTGTTAAGTGCACATTTAATGGGGGTCAATAGCCAATTTCAAACTGGAACAACCTGGCACTTAGAAGTGATCTAGTATAAGCCATTTAAAAAGACATACTGTGTACATCATAAATGTATTTTTTAAATACAATTGTGTCTTTTTTTTAAAACTTGCCACTTAGAAGTGTTTTAGTATGAGCCATTTAAAAGGCATACATCATAAATGTATTTTTAAAATAGATTTGAGTCTTTTAAAAAACATAAATAAATCACGATTCCGGTCGACGATCTCTTCAGAATAAGAGTACCCTCTAGAGTAAAAAGAGGCCATTGAGAAACGATTCATTTGCACATTAAAACTATAAATTAAGCATTTAAACGAAGCTAGACAACACAGATTATGTTTATTTGTAATAAAAATAGTTTTTAACTGTTTTAATAACATAAAAAATGTATCTAAATTGATGAATGCTGTTCACTGGAGTGCATAGACTTCACAAATTGGACGCTGGACACGAGACAGCTATTTGCCGGGGCACGTGTGACATACGCACGCGTTCAGGGAGACCCCCTCTACAACGCCACACTCTCCGCTAAGCCAGACAGGTGTATTTGGAAAAGTGGCGGGCCGTCCAGTGAGGTCAGGGGACAGAAAAGGGCCATTTTCAGTGCATAGACTCCACAAATTGGACGCTGGACACGAGACAGCTATTTGCCGGGGCAGGTGTGACATACGCACGCGTTCAGGGAGACCCCCTCTACAATGCCACACTCTCCGCTAAGCCAGACAGGTGTCATCCAGTATTAAATGACAGTGTTGTTTACTGGAGTCAAATTAGGTTTGTTTTAAATATACTGCAGTTCTCGCATTAGTTTATATAGTAATACCTATCAGTGAGCAAGACTGTTACTTGACGTTTAATAGCCTATACAGCCAGCAATTGTTTCTAATTATGACAAGCACAATAACACAAAATAATAGTGTAGAAGAGAGTTGCAGATTTTCATGGAACTTGGTAGAAATGATCTCTAGGCTGCCCTATAAAAATGTCTCAAGGTCACAATCATGGTCACAGTCAATGTTACATCAGTCATATCTCAGGAACGGAGAGAGACACAGAACGAGATGTTGGTGTGTGCCTTTATTAATGGTAATGAAATGTTATACTGATGTCAAACTGGGAAACTGAAATAGAAGCAAGGCTTGTCCATAGCCATGTCTGTTTTGTGGGAGTATCCACACATATCTATCAATAACTGGCTAACGCAACAGTACTGTATACACAGAAGATGCTTTAAAACTTCCTGATGAGATTCTGTGGCACTTCCTGGGACTTGAGACCTCTTCCAAAAAGCCAATGAGTAGGTTTGATTTATTATGGAGTCATAAGGAGGTGACATCGATAGGACTTTTTAAAAGGTATTTTATTTAATTTGATATGTGAAGTCACAGCAGTAGATTGGCTAATTTCAGCATGCAACGAAGTGTAAAATGTAGCATTACGACGCCATCAAGGCCCGCCAAAACACATTTTTGACGACAAAATCAACTGTAGATTTAGTCGACTAAAATCGTATTATATTTAGTCGACTAAAACTACTCTAAAACAAACATTTCAGGTGAATAAAATATGACTAAAACTAAATTAAATGTGATTCAAAAGACTATGACTAAAACTAAATAAAGATTTGCTGTCAAAATTAACACTGCGTCACAGTGACATGACAACAACAGGTAACGTCAGTCTGTGATATTAATCTACACATTTTTGTGTTAAATTGTGACTGTAGCCTGAATGCATCAGCGGTCAATTGTAAGCAAGAACAGATTGTTATAATTGTAAGTAAGTAATAGTAAGTGCCACGGCAAATAGCTGTCTTGTGTCCAGCGTCCAATTTGTGGAGTCTATGCACTGAAAATGGCCCTTTTCTGACCCCTGACCTCACAGGACGGCCCGCCGCTTTTCCAAATACACCTGTCTGGCTTAGCGGAGAGTGTGGTGTTGTAGAGGGGGTCTCCAAGAACGCGTGCGTATGTCAAACGTGCCCCGGCAAATAGCTGTCTCGTGTCCAGCGTCCAATTTGTGAAGTCTATGCACTGAAAATGGCCCTTTTCTGACCCCTGACCTGACTGGACGGCCCGCCACTTTTCAAAATACACCTGTCTGACTTCCGAGAGTGTGGTGTTGTAGAGGGGGTCTCCCTCTTTGCTAAAAAGGTAGGCCTTTAGTCCTCTCTTAAAGGAGTCAACCGACTGTGGTGCTCTCAGGTGGACAGGGAGGGGGGACAGTGGACAGGGAGGGGGCGGCCGAGCAGAAAGCCCGGTCACCCATGGTACGTAGGTTGGCCTTGTGGGTTTTGAGGAGGTTTGTGTCTACACTGTAACTAGGTAGCTATATTTACATTGCAATGTATTTATAAGTTAGAAATTCTAATTAATAAACAACATACATTAAAAAGTATATTATATGTAGGATGATGATTATTTTTTGGGCGGGGGAGGGGTTCTGCATGTTGTTTCCAGTGACGTGGAACTTAGGCATATTCATGAGCGGTTGTTCCTGCAGGCGTAGGCACAATTGGCATAATAAATGGATCCTGGAATTCTTAATGAGGGCACAGCCAGAGCCACGTTCAATGTGCTATAAAACTCCTTTATAAATGTTTTTTGGGAGAGAAAAATACCTGACAGGGCCATTATTGATCAAACCTTTATATTTCTGACCAAGTTTGGATGGGTGAACTGCAACTTTAAGACCTGGAGGCGTGGCCAATGTTTTTTTTGTAAATCAATCCCCTACTTTGTCATACTACAGTGCAACACAAAGATAGCAGAAATAGCAGATATACAAGCTCACAATGTGTCATGTTGTGAGATTGTAGAGCCAAGTGGTTAAGTGTGTCTGTGGGTTTCATTTTAAGCCACAGTGAAAAGTATTAACAAGAGCTTGTGACAAAAGTAACTACATTGGATCGATTGGAACACAGGCTATTTTTTTTCCCATTTTCTGAAAAGTAACGGTTTTGGACATACAAGGTTTCCACTCAACAGTGATGATATGACAGCAGTGTTTCTCAATGTACCCCTAGATGTACACAGAGGAACTACAGGGGTTACATTAGAGAAATTGAATAATTTATTTAGCTGATTAATAATGATAAAACATTGACACAATATGTGTGAACCTGCTGATCTGTGATCTGTAAAACCAAATTTAACCAACGTGAAGCGCAGCTGTAACTAAATAGAAAGCAATACTTATTGCACATTATTTGAACATATTTACATCAAGTGGACTTACTTTTGGGGCGGGGAAGATTTGGTTGTTTAAACAAATGTTTCCGACATTTATAAAACATGTACGAAAAAAACAAGTAAACAAGGTAAAATTCCACAACAAGGTGCTCTTCCATACAATTGGGTGACAAAGTTATGTGGCAAAGAAAGGGAAAGACCAGGGCACTCTTGTGGAACAATTAAAAAACCTTTATTGTATTGTAAGGCTAATGCATAGGCAAGAATAAAAAAAGATATATAGTGCACCTACTGTACACGTTGCAGCACACAGCCATCATCAGGGTGTCTAAACTAATGGTGATTCATTTCTTTGTTGGCATAATAATAGCAATACTGTCTGCATTTGGTATGGATGATTGTATTAATAGAATTACATACATTCATTCACTTTTCTAACAGCCATTTTCTCTTCAGTGTATTCAATCCTCCATATCGTCTCTGTCGAATGGAAAAACGTACTTTTAGGGATTCAAATAAAATAAATTGCAAAAGTAGCAGAGCTTGTAGATCTGCTACTTTTGATGCTTTTGTGTGACGTATGATCAAGCAGAGCATTAATTTACGAAAAACCCCAAAAAGTTAAACCATGGACATAAGCGGTTTCTACCCGACAGCAAAGCTTTGTCCCTGTTGCTGCTAACTCCTACTGTTGGACTGTGGAGGGTGTAGAAACGTTTTTCAGCTTGAGACTCAAACGAGAAATTTGGCGTCTCCCTGGGAGCCAAACTTAAAATACATTGTGAATAAGTGACATGAGCCCCATTAGTTGTAGTAAATGTAAAAATGAAAATGAAAAAACGATATACAACGGTGTATATTTGGGAAACATTGGTGTAGACAACCAAATGTATCCCCCGATACACCAGCACTCCCCAGTCAGTCACCGGCACTGCTTTATACCAGACAGTGGGCTTCACTGGCCATGGTGGTTCACGCTATGTTCTAAAGTTCCCCTCATCCACTGAACAGGCACCTCTAATGCAGTGACAAGGACTCCCTCCCCTGCTGGCTTCCCAACCACCAAAACTGACAATTATGTTCGTTGGAGCGCTCGGCCAAGCCGTCAAGTCACTGTCAATTTATAATATTTACACAATCTGTTTCTTTAAAGACACTGTAGATGGCAAGTAAGCCTTTAAGCAGTATTACTTATTAAAACTTTGTCAGACCACAGAATAATATGTTATAAACCACCCAGCCAAATTAGACAAAAATGTTACGTACATAAAAATTGGTTTCAAAGTCATGAAAAATAAGCTGACTGGTGTACCGTGGCATAATTCCTAACTACACCAGTGTTCTGCCATCAGATGGAATCACTGAAAGGTCAGGTGAGGTGTTAAGTATTAGTATAGTATTAATATCCATATGTGGCTTGTATAACCACCTTCCCCACCAACATACAGCTGGTTACAGTGGAGATTATTTCCCCTTGGTGTGCGTACGCTGGTGTCTCTTCAGGCTCTTTGAATCATTGAACCTCTTCACACATTCATTACAGTGGAAAGGTCTTTCTCCAGTGTGGAGACGCATGTGTGTCGTCAGGCTCCTTGAATCACTGAAACTCTTGCCACATGGATTACAGTGGAAAGGTTTTGTGTGGGTAAGCATGTGCTTCTTCAGGTAACATGGATAAGTGAAACTCTTGTCACATTTATTACAGTGGAAAGGGTTTTCTCTAGAGTGCTGACATGGCTGACGGAAACTCTTGTCACATTCATTACAGTGGAACCTTTTTTCTCCAGTGTGGGTCTCTAAGTGTCTCTTCAGTTGATACGACTCACTGAAACTCTTGTCACATTTATTACAGTGGAGCGTTTTTTCTCCAGTGTGGGTACTCAAGTGTCTCTTCAGGTGATATGCAAAACTGAAACCCTTGTCACATTTATTACACTGGAAAGGTTTTTCTCCAGTGTGGGTCTCTACGTGTTTCTTCAGGTGACTTGACACACTGAAACTCTTGTCACAATGTTTACAGGGGAAAGGTTTTTCTCCAGTGTGGACTCGCTGGTGTGTCTTCAGCTCATTTGACTGACCGAAACTCTTGTTACACTGGTTACAGAGGAAAGGTTTTACTCCGGTGTGGTGATGCATGTGTAGTTTCAGGTGATGTGACTGAGTGAAACTCTTGTCACATTTATTACAGTGGAAAGGTTTTTCTCCGGTGTGGACAAGCATGTGTGTTTTCAGGTGACTTGGCACGCGGAACCCCTTGTTACACGTATTACAGTGGAAAGGTTTTTCTCCAGTGTGGACTCGCAGTGTGCCTTCAGGGATCCGGATTCAGTGAAACTCTTGTCACACCGGTTACATTGGAAAGGTTTTTCTCCAGTGTGGACTCGCTGGTGTATCTTCAGGGAACTTGCCGCACTGAAACTCTTGTCACAACCGTTACAGTGGAAAGGTTTTTTTAAAGTGTGGACACGCTGGCGCGTCTCGGTAAACTGTTGACGATTGTAAGATGCTGGTTTGTCTGTGTCTACTTGTTTCAGGCTGGTTACAGAGCTGATGATTGGCTGGCAGGTTGCTGAGGTGAGAGAGAGACAAACAGACAGAGAGAGAGTGAGTCAGGCATAACTAGACATTGATCAACAGTTTCAGACAGGGACCTAGCATTGAATGTAACTCCTCATTCTCACATTTGTTTTATGTTCTGGTCCACCTCAACCCTTGAAAGATCACATTGTTGCATATTTTATTTACCTGTATCAGTCTTCACGTGTCGTTTCAGATAACTCCCTGTGTGACTCCTCATGGATGGAGTTTGTTTTGATGATTTCAGGTTCTGGGACAGCTTGTTGCTCAAAGACAATCGTCGCCCTTCCACATTTGGTGTCTTGTGTGACTTCAGTTTGTTTAAAGCTGACTGACCTTCCCCAGTCTCCTCCCAGTCACTGTCTTCAATGTCAGATTCAGAACAGGGTGAAGTCCACTCATCACTGTCTTCAGTGTCAGATTCAGAGCAGTGTGAAGAGAGGAGCTGGTCATCTCTAGTTGGCTGTGATGTTCCATAGTCCTCGAGATCAGCTTGTGATTTCATGTGTTCAGTTGACCCATTAGCCTCCTCTGGTCTTTGCAGTAGCTCCTCCTCTTTAATCTGTGGAGGCTCTGGTCCGTCTTGGATCTCACTGGGGCTCCTCTCCTGCTGTTCCTCTTTAACCTGTATCTCCAGAGGTTCTAGTTTTACCTGGACCAGACTGGGGCTCCTCTCCTGCTGTTCCTTTTTAATCTCCAGAGGTTCTAGTTTTACCTGGACCAGACTGAGGCAACTCTCCTGCTGTTCCTCTTTAATCTGCAGAGGTTCTAGTTTCACCTGGACCAGACTGAGGCTCCTCTGCTGCTGTTCAGGGGAAACCTCGTCTTTAAACACAGGAAGGAGTGAGAGATCTAGAAGGAGGAGAGAGGAGGTAACGTCAGCAGAGTCTGTGTGTGTGTGTGTGTGCGTGTGTGTGTGTGTGTGTGTATAAATATAAATGGGGTCATACTCTCTTGGGGGTGCCACACATATATTAACTTCATCCTTATATACATTTCGGCAATTTGAAAATAGCTGATCTAGAAGCTCACAATGCGTTGTGATGTGATGCATTGTGTGCTATTTTCTAAGCATTTTAATACATTTAAAAACTTGTGAAACAGGACATTCTGCACAATGAGTACCTTCTACTTTTGGTACACTTTAAGTACATTTTAATACCAATACTTTTGTACTTATATTTAAGTAAATGTTTAATTCCGGACTTTTACTTGTAACAGATTATTTCTACATTGCAGTATTACCACTGACTGTACCTGTGAACATGTCCTGGTCAGTCTCTATGGTCTCCGTCTTCACAGTCTGGAACATGTCCTGGTCAGTCTCTATGGTCTCCATCTTCACAGTCTGGAACATGTCCTGGTCAGTCTCTATGGTCTCCATCTTCACAGTCTGGAACATGTCCTGGTCAGTGGTCTCCATTTTCACAGTCTGGAACATGTCCTTGTCAGTCTCTATGGTCTCCATCTTCACAGTCTGGAGTTTCCTCTCAACCTCGTCCTCTGCATCTGATGACTGATAAGAAGACACCCAGATTCTTTATCGTCTCTGTCGGCTGGAAACCTCATATGTCCAAAACTGTTACCATTCAGGATTCAAATTCAAAAACAGCAAAAGTAGTGGATCTACAAGCTCGAACCGCAGCAGGAAGCGTCAGGTAGTTAAGAATATGGAAAGAGATTTTTGCCCAACAGCAACATTATGCTCTATCAGTGGTGTACAGTAACGAAGTGCATTTACTTTAGTACTGTACTGAAACAAAAACAACAACAATGCATAGCTACCCGGGGCTACTCTGAATTAACGTTCCCTCTGTAGTTGTGTCCCTCCCTCTCCCTCTCCCTCTCCCTCTCTCTCTCTCTCTCTCTCTCCTCCGTGCAGAAACACTAATAAACCAAAATCAAATCAAAACACAAATTAAAATCTCATTTTCCACCGGTTGCCACACTGGAAATAGCTTATCTAAAAAAGATGTATTTTGAGCTCGTATACTGGTTGTATAAATCAGGTGTTGGCTGGAGTAGCTTAAGCACTTAAACCAGGGGTCTTCAACGTTTTTCAGGCCAAGGACCCCTTAGCTGAGAGAGAGATGAAGCAGGGACCCCCACTACATATTGGATTCATTGGATCTGTGTGTTTTCAGACATGTAACCACTTAAACCCTCAATACTTTGTAAACTTTACCATTGGCTCTGTACTTGCCTGGTCTGCCCTTATTTCCCTGGACACCTCTTCGCCAAAAATAGCCGATCTACAATAGCTTGTAGATCTGCAATTTTCGGCTAATGTAATTAAGTCCCTATCTCACAAAGATTTGGCGGCCCCCCTGCAGTATCTCTGAGGACCCCTTGTTGAAGACCCCTAGCTGACTTAAACCCTACTGTATATCTCTGCTGTTCGGCCGGAACCAGCTAAATCCAAAATGGTAATTGTTCAGGAAATGAAAAACAAAATATCAATTTTTCAGAAAATGAAGAAAACCTTATATTTTTAAAACAAAGCAATACTGCCTCATCAAACTTGGTATTGTGACTTGAGTCCCATGGGTTTATAAATATCCAGGATCCATTTGTGGTTTCTCAGGGTAAAAAATAAAAATAAAACATGGATATCAGCAGGGGAATGTAAGCATAGGGCAGAGCGAGCAGCAAAAAGCGTCCTCACTGTACGAGAGCAGTCGCCTTTGTTTTCAAATGGGGCTCATTTGCATTCGGCCGAATTGTTAATGAGTGGCCATTCGAAAACCAGTTTCGCCGTCAAAGCGGTTCTCCATTGCGCAGAGACGAGCACCTCTCCATTCAGAAATGTATAGAAGAAGAACCGTCGTCCTGAAACACCCTGCCCGCGTCTAAACCGGCGGCCTCGGTCCGCGAAAAAAATGGGGCAGTGTGTTTTGGGACGAGCGTTCCGTTTTCCACCCGGTATGGCTCGGTAATTCTCAATAGACTTATCAACCGTTGTTGTTGGAGGGGGGAGGGGGGGGGGGGTTAAGATTCTGGCCCGGTCAACGTTAGAATTCACCATACGCCAGTGGGTTGTACGGGAAGATTTTGCAAGTGGGCACCCAAATAACTGCCAAATAAACATGCTCTGAAAATGCACAGCCCTCCCATCTGACAACTTAATTAATATGGCAGCTGTGTTATGTGGTCAGATGGGTGGGCCATAGCCTGACACTCAGCCTGAATTTTCGTTTCGTTTCACTCCATTATTCAGTCTGAAAGCCCTCTCATTGCAGCCGATTTCTGAGATGGGGACGTGGCTAAAGTGGGACTCTTTGGCAATTGGTTCATACTGGATTATCCCGATCCCGATTCGTCGTACAGATTTTCAACCGAGAAACACCCGCCTTCGACAGCGTCACCAGACCCTGAATGCGAGGCAAACGATTCAGGGGGTGGAGCCAGGCTAGGTGGGCCACGAACGCTTCTGAGATTTTCTAGTGGGCCCTGATTGGGAAATGGTTGGGAGCTGCTGGTCTAAATCTATATAGCAACATAACTAAGGGTTAGTCAAAGTCAAGCCTGTATCAGCCGTAACTACAGGCTCTATCAAAAAGGAAAGTAGGTGAGGAGAAGGATTTTAACTAAGAGACCTGGCTGCAGCACAGTCATCTGACCAGTAGAGGTCACTGATGTACCACTGCCCGTATACAAAGCCAGTTGCCTCAACAAGCTGTTAAAGGGCAAGACCACTTTGGTAGAGGTTTGTGTTGTGTAGTTACCTTGTCAGGGGTGAGCTGTAGGGGGGTCGGCGACCCCTTAGTTCTGAAGCTACTATGGGGGCTGGGAACACCACATGCACGCACGAGCACACACCGTCAGCGGCGAGCCGTCTTTAACACCTTAAACAATGGCCTCAACCTGGCTGCTTTGCATAACATTAGGCTACTCGAGAAAAGCCATGGAGTGTGAAAGGGTTAATCGCTTAGCAGAGGACGCAAGAGCTAGTAGCCTACCAGACACTCACAAAGTTTGTGTCTAGCTCTGGTCCATAGCGTTAGAAGGAGTTCTCCTTAACGCTATGGTACTTTCGATACAAAAAGTGTATTTTAGACGTGAGGTGGGGGCTCACAGTGTTCCCATTTAGTAGAGTAGGCTTTCAACTCCATAAAACCGTCTTTGTTTTGCTGAGTAGCAAAAGGGTATTTTTTTATTTTTTACTTTGCAATGTAAGTCTTTTAAAAAAAAGTAATTCAAGTAAAGACAAGTTGACTGATTATTTTAAGTACTTATGTGTGGGTGAATCTATGTAAAGGGCTTTTATATAAAACTAAAAGGAAATTAAAAATAATGAATTAATTGAAACAAAAATAAAAACAACAAATTAACAATGCAACTAAATAATAAGAAATATAATTACATTAAAATCACATGTTGAATACAGTATTTCAGCTAGCACTGAGCTGATCGGCTATGTGCACATGCGTGTGCGTGCGCGTGCACGTGACGTCATAAAATAGAGCCCCCCTAGTTAAAAAATCCACAGCTCACCACTGCAAGTTGCCATGATGTAACTCCAAAGGTGGACAAGAAATGAAAAATAATTACTCAATTAGTAATTGATAATTAAAAATATGCTCCCCATTGACTTACATTGTACACTGAAACAGCTCTCAAAGTCACTCTTTTAGCCCATAAACGAACACAAATTAAGCTGATTCAGACAATATGGAACATCACCAAACCCAGTACTGTTTATTTTTTTAATAGAAATGTCAACTTCCTGATGATTTTACTATTTGAAGATCCGGATCCGGATCCTCCGATCCAGTCCAGGTTTTCTTCACTTTCTGTGAAAATAGCTAAATCAACAGTAAGTTAACATTTTTATTTTAAAAAAAAACAGTACTGGGTTTGGTGATGTTCTATATTGTCTGAATCGACTTTGTTTACATTCGTTTACATGCTAAAAGAGCGACTTTGAGAGCTGTTTTACTGTACAATGTAAGTCAATGGGGAGCATATTTTTAATTATCAATTTCTAATCAATGCAGCAATTATTTTTTATCTCTTGACCACCTTTGGAGTTACATCATGGCGAGGTAACTACACAACCCAAACCTCTACCAAATGGTCTTGCCCTTTAATGTTTGATTGCTGTAGTAAATAATACAACTTAAAATCACTAAATTAACTTCGAATAAAAATAATTAACCTTTCCATGAAGAGAGGCCCAACTGATCCACCACCAGTGAGGAGAACAGTATAGTAGAAGAATAGTATAGTAGAAGAAAAGTAATTTACATTTGCAACAAACCAGTTTCTCAAAATGTAACACTTGACGTTGGCCACAAGATGTCTCACTTCACTACGAAATCAAGAGGCTTTCATTCATGCTAGAAAATTAACCTGACGCTGCCACATCCAAGAAGCTTGCGTCACACATTTGTTTCACAGCTAGAGAAACGTAGTTACGTAGTTACTCAATACCGCCCCTATCTGGCAGAGTCAGGTTACTAGAAAATCCCCCAAACTACCAGTTTTCTGCAGTGTTTATCAAAAAAGTTATTTTTCTATTTTTCTATATATAGGGCCTACAACACATTTCCACTGACATATTTTTCACAATAACCATTTCACATACAGTAAGTGGACGAGTGATCACTTCTCTAAACACTATTTTAGTTGTGAGTGTCTGCCAGTGTATGTCCCACCAAAATGACCAGGCGCTCACATTGGAACTGCAATTGTATTCTTTCTCTCCTTTCTTTTATGTCCTTTATTCTTAAGCCAGCAGCAAAAACAAGGCCACATAGCACCAGAGGCGTGTAAAAAGTACTCAAATGTTTTACTTAAGTAAAAGTATGATTGATTGATTGATTGAATATTTTATTAGGCAAAACAAATTAAAACAGCACAATTACATTTAAAATACTTTGACTAAAAGTCTGTCCAAAAAGGTCAAAAAAAGTCCTTGTGGTCATGTTTCCATTGAGGTTCTTGGTATCAATACTGCAATGTAGAAGTACTCTGTTACAAGTAAAAGTAATTTTTTAAAAAAGTACAAAAGTATTGGTATAACAAATTCACTTAAAGTACCAAAAGTAAAAGTACAAAATTGTTTGAAAATAGCAGATCTACAAGCTCACGTGTCACGAGGCGACGCGTTGTAAGCTTGTAGATCTGCTATGTTCAAATAGCCTAGGTATAAAATAAGGCTAAAGTGGTTAATGTATGTTTTATAATGTAATAACTTATATCTGCAAAGTAACTAGTAACTAAAGTTTTCAAATAATTGTAGTGGAGTAAAAGTGTAATATTTGCCTCCGAGATGTAGTGGAGTAGAAGTAAAAGTATAGACAATTGGAAATACTCCAGTAAAGTAAAAAATACCTCAAAATTGTACATAAGTACAGTACTTGAGTAAATGTACTTAGTTACTTTACACTGCATAGCACCAGAGGCGGTGGTGGAAAAAGTTGTTGAAAGTTACATTTTGTTGGCACTATTTGTCAGTAGTAATGTGGACTTTCAATTATCTCTAGTTTGCTAATGTTATAATGTGGGAGGGTAAACAAACGACCAACGAATGTTGACCAACATTCTTTACACGAAAAATAGGCCTATATGCATGTTATGTGTTTCACAATAACACTTTTAACCTTTTATGAATCGAAAGAAAAACAATGAAATAGAACCATAAACAGTAGCCTATGTCATCATGCAAAAACATCATCAACAAACAGTGTAATAACTAGAAGAAACTTTGAGAAAAACCTTCACAGAATGCTAGTGTGGTTGTTGGAAAAATATTCACCTGTATGTATTTAACTCTATGGTATGTATGAACTCATGGTTTATTATACAAATAAATATCAAGGCTTGTTAGAATAACGCTGAATGTTATGATAAACAGAGGCATGGCTTTGGAAATAGTGGTGGAAAGTAACCAAGTATATTTACTCAAATGTACTTATTAAATTTAAATATAATTTTGAGGTATTTGTACTTTACTTGAGTATTTCCAATTATTTTACTTCTACTCCACTACATCTCAGAGGCAAATATTGTACTTTTACTCCACAACAATTATTTGAAAACTGTAGCACTAGTTACTCTGAAGATTTTGATTATAATTACAAAACGTTAACCACTTCAGCGGCAGCCTATATAATTATATCATTTCGGCCATTTGAAAATAGCCGATCTACTAGCTCAAAATGAATCTCGATGAGACTCATTGTGAGCTTGTAGATCAGCTATTTTGAAAGCTTGAAATGGGACATACTTTTACTTTTGGTACTTTTACTCAAGTACATTCTGAATTCCGGACTTTTACTTGTAACAGAGTATTTATATATTGCAGTATTGATACTTTTACTTAAGTAAACAAAACAAAAAGAGTACTTTTTCTACCACTGAATAAAGAATATTGTAAAAAAACGGAATAAATGTACCTGTAATGTCGTAGTACTTGGAACAGCGTGTGGCCTGGTGTTGGTACGTTCCTTCCTAGGAATAGCCTTTTGTTTAGGCTTTCTTAGACCAGGTTGCTTCTTTAACGATGCAGCAGACTTTAATGGTTTGGTAACCTCGCATCACCAGTCTTTCCACGGCCACCTCGGAGGAAAAGTGGCTTTGAGGTTCTCTCTGTAGTTCTGTGTGTGTGTCTCTCTCTCTCTCTCTCTCGTCCGTGCAGAAACACACTTCACTCCACTCTCCGTTCCCAGCAGAATGTTAACCCCATAAATGCTGTTTAGAATCATAGATATAGAAGCCTAGATAGATACCTCATTGGCCTTTGCAGTTCATTGGAACGACATGTATCACGGCCGCCATTTTGGAGAAGGCAAGCTTACTGACTACTGGCCAATCACAGCGCGTCTTTTCCAGGAATTGTCAGAATCTAGTTGTATAAAACATATCCCATTATATCTTTATACAACTAGATTATGCCAAGTCCCGGAAAAGACGCGCTGTGATTGGCCAGTAGGAAAACATAGATTTTTTTCAAAACAAAACAAAACAAAACTCCCAATGAATTAGTCATGATTTTGAAGTTCACATGACTGTTTTAAACATAACATCATACTTTTTTAAGGTTTTTAAGACTTTAATACTTTTTTTTGTCATCAAGAAACGATAATCTCACACAAAGAAATCCATGCAAAAATAACTCGCACGACTAATAAACCAAAATAAAACCAAAACACAAATCACAATCTCATTTTCCACCTGTTGACACACCGGAAATAGCTGATCTACAAATGATGTCTTTTAAGCTCGTATACTAGTATTTGCGGCGCACGACACAGCATGCAACCGTATAAATCAGGTGTTGGCTGGAGTAGCTTAACCACTTAAACCAGCTGCCGTTAAAAATGTAAACTTTCTTCAAGGACCATGCTCACCCATTTTCAACCTATCTTCATATAACTGGTCCTCACTAATGATCATTGTAAGATGTCACCATTTCGGTCTAGTATGTCTCAATACAAAGGAGGGCTGTGGTCTGTACGTGGACAGTTAAAGGATGTGATATTTAGGCTCTATGCACAGCAGCCATATTGGATATATGCTATATCGTTTACCTCCACATTGAAACTTTTTATGTTTTTTTGTAAATGAATGCCCTGTCATACTACAGTGCAACACAAAGATAGCGGAAATAGCAGACAATGATATACAAGCTCACAATGTGTCACGTTGTGAGCTTGTAGAGCTTGCAGAGCCAAGTGGTTAAGTGTGTCTGTGGGTTTCATTTTAAGCCACAGTGAAAAGTATGAAAAAGAGATTGTGACAAAAATAACTACATTGGATCCATTGGAAAAATGTTTCCCCATTTCCTGAAGAGTCACGGTTTTGGACATACAAGGTTTCCACGGTCTAACAGTGATGTTACGACAGCAGTGTTCCTCCATGTAGCCCTAGAGGTACACAGAGGAACTACAGGGGTTACATGAGAAATTGAATTTATTTAGCCGTTATAATTAATGATAAAACTTTGACGAAATGTGTGTGAACGTGCTGATCTGTGATGTGTAAGACCAAATTAATCCAAAAACATGACGAGCACACCTAACTGAATAGAAAGCAATACTTATTTGCACATTATTTGAACATATTTACGTCAAGTGGACTTACTGTTGGGGAGGGAAAGATGTAGTTGTTCTAACAAATGTTTCAGAGATTTATAAAACATGGGACAAAAGTTAAAATTCCAAAACAAGGTGCTCTTCCATACAATTGGGTGACAAAGTTATGTGGCAAAGAAAGGGAAAGACCAGGGCACTCTTGTGGAAAAATTAAAAAGCCTTTATTGTATTGTATGGCTGATGCATAGGCAAGAATAATAAAATATAGTGCACCTACTGTACGCTTTGCAGCACACAGCCATCATCAGGGTGTCTAAACTATTGGTGATTCATTTTATCCTTGGCATAATAATAGCAATACTGTCTATATTTGGTAACTATGAATAGAATTACATCCGTTCATTTATTTTTCTAACAGACATTTTCTCCTCAATTTAGTCAATCCTCCATATCGTCTCTGTCGGAAGGAAACCTCATTATGTTTAAACTTACTTTTCAGGATTCAAATACAATAAAATAGCAAAAGTAGCAGAGCTTGTAGATCTGCTACTTTTGATGCTTTTGTGTGACGCTGTAGTATGATCAAGCAGAGCGTTAATTTACGGGGGAAAAAAACACAAAAAGTTAAAATATGAATATAAGAGGTTTCTGACCGACAGCAACACAATGTCCCTGTTGCTGCTAACTCCTACTGTTGGACTGTAGAGGGTGTAGATAGGGTTCCGAAAAAAAATTCAGCTCTAGACCCAAAAAAGACATTTGGAGCCAAACTTATAATACATTGTGAATGAATGACATGAGTCCTATTTAAAACACAATTGAGGAAGAGCGTCGCTCCAAATGTTGTGAGACAGGGCTCTTAATGCTGCACATTGGGGGAGGAGGAGGGGCGCGGGGGCGGGCGCACAGATCGGTGAAGCAATGGGAGCCCACGGATGTTTTTGCCGGAGATTTTGAATCCACCCTCTATGCCAGATATCAGACGGGCTGGGGCAAGTCACTGTCAATTCACAATATTTACACAATCTGTTTCTTTACAGACCCTGTAGACCCGATGTAAGCCTATAAGCAGTATTACGTATTCAAACTTTGTCAGACCACAGAGTAATGTTGTAACCACCCAACCAAATTAGAATATTTTTTTTTTTAAAGTTACGTACATAAAAATTGGTTTCAAAGTCATAAAAAATAAGTTGTGTTTTTTTCTGCCAAGGGCTGTGGGGGGGGGGGGGGGGGTGTCCACTGAAGGCAGTGAAATAATTATTTGATCCAGATGATGGCGATGCACTCTAAGGTATAGCATCAGAAGACTGGTGTACCTTGGCATAATTCCTAACTACACCACTGTTCTGCCATCAGATGTCATCACTGAAACTCATCTGAGCGTGTCATCAGGTGGTGTTTCGCCCCGCTCCGAAAAACTGCTCTCAGCAAGAAATGCCCAAAACAGGGCATTTTCTGTTTACAGGCTCTTTAAATGATATATTTCTGTTTTCTCTCTTATCGTTAAGTGTTAAATAGTATTAATATCCAGATATTGCTTATATTACCATCTTCCCCACCAACATACAGCTGGTTTATTCTCACACTGTTTACAGTGGGGATGATTTCCCCTTGGTGTGCATACGCTGGTGTGTCTTCATGGTTTTTGGATCACTGAAACTCTTGCCACATGGATTACAGTGGAAAGGTTTTTCTCTAGAGTGGCGACATGGCTGACGGAAACTCTTGTCACATTCATTACAGTGGAACCTTTTTTCTATGTGGGTCTCTACGTGTTTCTTCAGTTGATACGACTCACTGAAACTCTTGTCACATTTATTACAGTGGAACGTCTTTTCTCCAGTGTGGGTACTCAAGTGTCTCTTCAGGTGATATGCCACACTGAAACCCTTGTCACATTTATTACACTGGAAAGGTTTTTCTCCAGTGTGGGTCTCTACGTGTTTCTTCAGGTGACTTGACACACTGAAACTCTTGTCACAATGTTTACAGGGGAAAGGTTTTTCTCCAGTGTGGACTCGCTGGTGTGTCTTCAGCTCATTTGACTGACCGAAACTCTTGTTACACTGGTTACAGAGGAAAGGTTTTACTCCGGTGTGGTGATTCATGTGTTGTTTCAGGTGATGTGACTGAGTGAAACTCTTGTCACATTTATTACAGTGGAAAGGTTTTTCTCCGGTGTGGACAAGCATGTGTGTTTTCAGGTGACTTGGCACACGGAACCCCTTGTGACACGTATTACAGTGGAAAGGTTTTTCTCCAGTGTGGACTCGCTGGTGCGTCTTCAGGGCACTGGACTGATTGAAAGTCTTGTCACACCGGTTACATTGGAAAGGTTTTTCTCCAGTGTGGATTCGCTGGTGTTTCTTCAGGGCACTTGGCACACTGAAACTCTTGTCACAACAGTTACAGTGGAATGGTTTTTCTACAGTGCGGACACGCTGGCGCATCTCGGTAAACTGTTGACGATTGTAAGATGCTGGTTTGTCTGTGTCTACTTGTTTCAGGCTGGTTACAGAGCTGATGATTGGCTGGCAGGTTGCTGAGGTGAGAGAGACAGACAGACAGACAGACAGAGAGTCAGGCATAACTAGACATTGATCAACAGTTTCAGACAGGGACCTAGCACTGAATGTAACTCCTCATTCTCACATATGTTTTATGTTCTGGTCCAGCTCAACCCTCGAAAGATCACATTGTTGCATGAAAATTAAGCAAAATCAAGGGGAGAGCACACACACACACACACACACACACACACACACACACACACACACACACACACACACACACACACACACACACACACACACACACACACACACACACACACACACACACACACACACACACACACACACACACACACACACACACACAGTCAGGGACGTGCAGAAGGATTTGGAGAGGCAGGGGCTGGAATTTCAAAAGGGCACATATTGGACTTTACGAACAATTACCATACTTTTAGGCCCAAAAACCCGAAACATTATCATAACGTGCTTAATGTCCTCAAAGTCACGCACTCAACAAGCTTTGAACTGAGCAGATTGGACCTTCTGTTCCAGAGATAATGGCCAAAACAACTTGAAAACGGCCACTTTCGCCGGTTTTCGATCGCGATTTTCGATTGAAATTTTGGTCATTGTCGCCCTTTAATAATAACACAGGCTAGGAAGGTCGTACGGCGACAAACTAGATACCTGAGGAAAGTTCACTTTGAGCTGCATCCAACACATCCACTGCTATTTCCGTCAGCTTTACCGATAGGCCGCAAGGGGCAGTTGAAATTAATTTTTGGGTTTGAAAAAAAAAAAAAAAAACAGTCTGGAGAGGGCACTTTTTTACCGACGGGTAAAAGGGCAGGGGCTGAAGCCCCCTTTCATGTCTATGTGTGCACGTGCATGCACACAGTATGTCACTGTCTATATCACGTGTCACCTCAAATAGATGTAAATATTTGTATTTTATTTACCTGTATCAGTCTTCATGTGTCGTTTCAGATAACTCCCTGTGTGACTCCTCATGGATGGAGTTTGTTTTGATGATTTCACCTTGTTGCTCAAAGACAATCGTCGTCCTTCCACATTTGGTGTCTTGTGTGATTTCAGTTTGTTTAAAGCTGACTGACCTTCCCCGGTCTCCTCCCAGTCACTGTCTTCAATGTCAGATTCAGAACAGGGTGAAGTCCACTCGTCACTGTCTTCAGTGTCAGATTCAGAGCAGTCTGAAGAGAGGAGCTGGTCATCTCTAGTTGGCTGTGATGTTCCACAGTCCTCGACATCAGCTTGTGATTTCATGTGTTCAGTTGACTTATTAGCCTCCTCTGGTCTTTGCAGTAGCTCCTCCTCCTCTTTAATCTGTGGAGGCTCTGGTCCGTCTTGGATCTCACTGGGGCTCCTCTCCTGCTGTTCCTCTTTAATCTCCAAAGGTTCTAGTTTTACCTGGACCAGACTGGAGCTACTGTCCTGCGTTTCCTCTTTAACCTGTATCTCCAGAGGTTCTAGTTTTACCTGGACCAGACTGGGGCTCCTCTCCTGCGTTTCCTCTTTAACCTGTATCTCCAGAGGTTCTAGTTTCACCTGGACCAGACTGGGGCTCCTCTCCTGCTGTTCCTCTTTAACCTGTATCTCCAGAGGTTCTAGTTTCACCTGGACCAGACTGAGGCTCCTCTCCTGGAAGGAGAGATCTGAAGGAGTGAGAGATCTAGAAGGAGGAGAGAGGAGGTAACGTCAGCAGAGACCAACTCAATGTGTGTGTGTGTGTGTGTGGTGTGTGTGTGTGTGTGTGTGTGTGTGTGTGTGTTGTGTGTGTGTGTGTGTGTGTGTGTGCGTGCGTGCGTGCGTGCGTGCGTGCGTGCGTGCGTGCGTGCGTGCGTGCGTGCGTGCGTGCGTGCGTGCGTGCGTGCGTGCGTGTATAAATATAAATGGGGTCATACTCTCTTGGGGGTGCCACACATACATTAACTTCATCCTTATATACATTTCGTCAATTTGATAGTTCCCCCAGGATTCCGCAGAGAAAAAGTCTCGATTCCGCGGGGAACAATCCTTGATTCTGCGGCTTGGTAGCTAATGTTCCAAGAACTATCAAGATATTAAAAAACAACCTAAAATTACCAGTTATCAAGCAATAATATATTAAGTTTTAATAATAAAGTAAAATCCTTTATGAAATAGATACCAATACCAATCTAAAACACTTGGATTCTAGTAATTGAGTCAATGTTACTGGTTATAAATAGAGATGGTCCGATACTAATCACTGATCCAATCAGGGCATTTCTATTTTTATTATTACTATTATTATTATTATTATTATTTGTATTTATTTTTTTGACCATTTATGTTGTAGCAATAAAAGATAATATGTCTAAAAACACTGGCCTACAGTTAAATTATTAGCGACTAAAGAAATGTGAATTAAAGAAATGAAGACAAATACTAACAATGCCTCTGAACATTGGCTTGCAGTTATTGCACATAGCCAAAATCTTAAAAGTCACTTTAAGTTTAGCTTGAGGGAGAGTCTACCTTCTACAGGGAATTACTTGATATCTAGGCTGCAGAAAACATTCAGTTGGATATATATAACACACTTACACACACACACACCTGACTGTACCTGTGAACATGTCCTGGTCAGTCTCTCTGGTCTCCATCTTCACAGTCTGGAACATGTCCTGGTCAGTCTCTATGGTCTCCATCTTCACAGTCTGGAACATGTCCTGGTCAGTCTCTATGGTCTCCATCTTCACAGTCTGGAGTTTCCTCTCAACCTCGTCCTCTGCATCTGATGACTGATAAGAAGACACCCACATTCTTTAACGTCTCTGTCAGGTGGAAACCTCATATGTCCAAAACTGTTACTATTCAGGATTCAAATTCAAAAACAGCAAAAGTAGCAGATCTACAAGCTCGAAACGCAGCAGGAAGCGTCAGCTTTTGTGTGACGCTGTAGTTAAGAATATGGAGATAAGAGGTTTCTGCCCGACAGCAACGTTATGCTCTATCAGTGGTGTACAGTACCGAAGAACATTTACTTTACAAAACAACAACAACGCATGGGTACCCGGGGCTACTCTGATCTCTCTCTCTCTCTCTCTCTCTCTCTCTCTCTCTCTCTCTCTCTCTCTCTCTCTCTCTCTCTCTCTCTCTCTCTCTCTCTCTCTCTCTCTCTCTCTCTCTCTCTCTCTCTCTCTCTCTCTCTCTCTCTCTCTCTCTCTCTCTCTCTCTCTCTCTCTCTCTCTCTGAAACACACTGAACTCCACTCTTCGTTCCTAGCAGAATGTTAACCCCATAAATGCTGGTTAGAATAAACAGGAAAACATTGATTTTTTTTTCTTTAATAAAACAAAACGTCATACTTTTTAAAGGCTTTTAAAAGTTTTTTTTGTCATCAAGACACTATAATCTCACACACAAAAAAAATCCATGCAAAAATATAGAAAATGCAACACGAAATCGCACGACTAATAAACTAAAATAAAACCGAAACAAATTACAATCCCGGCTGACACACGAAAATACAAAATAGCTGATCTACAAATGATCTTTTGAGCTCACAGCATGCAACCGTATAAATCAGGTGTTGGTGGCTGGAGTAGCTTGTATGGAACATCACCAAACCCAGTACTGTTTATTTTTTTAATAAAAATGTCAACTTCCTGATGATTTTACTATTTGAAGATCCGGATCCGGATCCGCCGATCCAGTCCAGGTTTTCTTTCTAATAAAAATAGCTAAATCAACAGTAAGTTAACATTTTTATAAATAAAAAAAAACAGTACTGGGTTTGGTGATGTTCTATATTGTCTGAATCGACTTTGTTTACATTCGTTTACATGCTAAAAGAGCGACTTTGAGAGCTGTTTTACTGTACAATGTAAGTCAATGGGGAGCATATTTTTAATTATCAATTTCTAATCAATGCAGCAATTATTTTTTATCTCTTGACCACCTTTGGAGTTACATCATGGCGAGGTAACTACACAACCCAAACCTCTACCAAATGGTCTTGCCCTTTAATGTTTGATTGCTGTAGTAAATAATACAACTTAAAATCACTAAATCAACTTCGAATAAAAATAATTAACCTTTCCATGAAGAGAGGCCCAACTGATCCACCACCAGTGAGGAGAACAGTATAGTAGAAGAATAGTATAGTAGAAGAATAGTATAGTAGAAGAAAAGTAATTTACATTTGCAACAAACCAGTTTCTCAAAATGTAACACTTGACGTTGGCCACAAGATGTCTCACTTCACTACGAAATCAAGAGGCTTTCATTCATGCTAGAAAATTAACCTAACGCTGCGAAGCTTGCGTCACACATTTGTTTCACAGCTTAGAGAAACGTAGTTACGTAGTTACTCAATACCGCCCACATCTGGCAGAGTCAGGTTACTAGAAAATCCCCCAAACAACCAGTTTTCTGCAGTGACCAGTTTATCAAAAAAGTTATTTTTCTATTTTTCTATATATAGGGCCTACTACACATTTCCACTGACATATTTTTCACAATAACCATTTCACATACAGTAAATGGACGAGTGATCACTTCTCTAAATACTATTTTAGTTGTGAGTGTCTGCCAGTGTATGTCCCACCAAAATGACCAGGCGCTCACATTGGAACTGCAAGTGTATTCTTTCTCTCCTTTCTTTTATGTCCTTTATTCTTAAGCCAGCAGCAAAAACAAGGCCACATAGCACCAGAGGTGTGTAAAAAGTACTCAAATGTTTTACTTAAGTAAAAGTATGATTGATTGATTGATTGAATATTTTATTAGGCAAAAAAAGTTAAAAAAAAAGTCCTTGTGGTCATGTTTCCATTGAGGTTCTTGGTATCAATACTGCAATGTAGAAGTACTTTTTTTAAAGTACAAAAGTATTGGTATAAAAAATTAACTTAAAGTACCAAAAGTAAAAGTACAAAATTGTTTGAAAATAGCAGATCTACAAGCTCACGTGTCGCGAGGCGACGCGTTGTAAGCTTGTAGATCTGCTATGTTCAAATAGCCTAGGTATAAAATAAGGCTAAAGTGGTTAATGTATGTTTTATAATGTAATAATTTATATCTGCAAAGTAACTAGTAACTAAAGTTTTCAAATAATTGTAGTGGAGTAAAAGTGTAATATTTGCCTCCGAGATGTAGTGGAGTAGAAGTAAAAGTATAGACAATTGGAAATACTCCAATAAAGTAAAAAATACCTCCAAATTGTACATAAGTACAGTACTTGAGTAAATGTACTTAGTTACTTTACACCCCTGCATTGCACCAGAGGCGGTGGTGGAAAAAGTTGTTGAAAGTTACATTTTGTTGGCACTATTTGTCAGTAGTAATGTGGACTTTCAATTCCCTCTAGTTTGCTAATGTTATAATGTGGGAGGGTAAACAAACGACCAACACATGTTTACAACACGAAAAATAGGCCTATGTGTTTCACAATAACACTTTTAACCTTTTATGAATCGAAAGAAAAACAATGAAATAGAACCATATAGCCTATGTCATCATGCAAAAACATCATCAACAAACAGTGTAATAACTAAGAAACTTTGAGAAAAACCTTCAAAGAATGTTAGTGTGGTTGTTGGAAAAATATTCACCTGTATGTATTTAACTCTATGGTATGTATGAACTCATGGTTTATTATACAAATAGATATCAAGGCTTGTTAGAATAACGCTGAATGTTATGATAAACAGAGGCATGGCTTTGGAAATAGTGGTGGAAAGTAACCAAGTATATTTACTCAAATGTACTTAAATTTAAATATAATTTTGAGGTATTTGTACTTTACTTGAGTAATTTCCAATTATTTTACTTCTACTCCACTACATCTCAGAAGCAAATATTGTACTTTTACTCCACAACAATTATTTGAAAACTGTAGCACTATAGATTGTGATTATAATTACAAAACGTTAACCACTTCAGCCTATATAATTATATAATTTCGGCCATTTGAAAATAGCCGATCAACTAGCTCAAAATGCGTCTCGATGCGACTCATTGTGAGCTTGTAGATTAGCTATTTTGAAAGCTTGAAATGGGACATATTACTTTTGGTACTTTTACTCAAGTACATTTTGAATTCCGTACTTTTACTTGTAACAGAGTATTTCTATATTGCAGTATTGATACTTTTACTTAAGTAAAAAAAAAAAGAGTACTTTTTCTACCACTGAATAAATATTTTTTTTAAAAAACGGAATAAATGTACCTGTAATGTCGTAGTCCTTGGAACAGCGTGTGGCCTGGTGTTGGTAGCCTACGTTCCTTCCTAGGAATAGCCTTTTGTTTAGGCTTTCTTAGACCAGGTTGCTTCTTTAGCGATGCAGCAGACTTTAATGGTTTGGTAACCTCGCATCACCAGTCTTTCCAAGCTCACTCGGAGGAAAAGTGGCTTCGAGGTTCTCTCTGTAGTTCTGTGTGTGTCTCTCTCTCTCTCTCTCTCTCTCGTCCGTGCAGAAACACACTTCACTCCACTCTCCGTTCCCAGCAGAATGTTAACCCCATAAATGCTGGTTAGAATCATAGATATAGAACATGCAATTTTGGAGAAGGCAAGCTTACTGACTACTGGCCAATCACAGCGCGTATTTTCCAGGAATTGTCAGAATCTAGTTGTATAAAAAAACTAGATTATGCCAAGTCCCGGAAAAGACGCGCTGTGATTGGCCAGTAGGAAAACATTGATTTTTTTCAAAACAAAACTCCCAATGAATTAGTCATGATTTTGAAGTTCACATGACTGTTTTAAACATAACATCATACTTTTTTAAGGTTTTTAAGACTTTAAGACTTTTTTTTTGTCATCAAGAAATGATAATCTCACACAAAGAAATCCATGCAAAAATAACTCGCACGACTAATAAACCAAAATAAAACCAAAACACAAATCACAATCTCATTTTCCACCGGTTGACACACCGGAAATAGCTGATCTACAAATGATGTCTTTTGAGCTCGTATACTGGTTATTTGCGCCGCACGACACAGCATGCAACCGTATAAATCAGGTGTTGGCTGGAGTAGCTTAACCACTTAAACCAGCTGCCGTTAAAAATGTAAACTTTCTTCAAGGACCATGCTCACCCATTTTCAACCTATCTTCATATAACTGGTCCTCACTAATGATCATCATTTGTAAGATGGCACCATTTCGGTCTAGTATGTCTCAAAGGAGGGCTGTGGTCTGTGGACAGTTAAGGGCTGTGATATTTAGGCTCTAGGCACAGCAGCCATATTGGATCTATATGCTATATCGTTTATCTCCACATTTTAACTTTTTATTTTTTTTTGTAAATGAATGCCTTACTTTGTCATACTACAGTGCAACACAAAGATAGCGGAAATAGCAGATAATGATATACAAGCTCACAATGTGTCGCGTTGTGAGCTTGTAGAGCTTGCAGAGCCAAGTGGTTAAGTGTGTCTGTGGGTTTCATTTTAAGCCACAGTGAAAAGTATGAAAAAGAGATTGTGACAAAAATAATAAAATAACTACATTGGAACATTTTTTTCCCCATTTCCTGAAGAGTAACGGATACAAGGTTTCCACGGTCCAACAGTGATGTTATGACAGCAGTGTTCCTCCATGTAGCCCTAGAGGTACACAGAGGAACTACAGGGGTTACATGAGCGAAATTGAATTTATTTAGCCGTTATAATTAATGATAAAACTTTGACGCAATGTGTGTAAACCTTAAACTTTGACGCAATGTGTGTAAACCTGCTGATCTGTAATGTGTAAGACCAAATTAATCCAAAAACATGACGAGCACACCTAACTGAATAGAAAGCAATACCTATTTGCATATTATTTGAACATATTTACGTCAAGTGGACTTACTGTTGGGGCGGGAAAGATGTAGTTGTTCAAACAAATGTTTCAGAGATTTATAAAACATGGGACAAAAGTTAAAATTCCAAAACAAGGTGCTCTTCCATACAATTGGGTGACAAAGTTATGTGGCAAAGAAAGGGAAAGACCAGGGCACTCTTGTGGAAAAATTAAAAAGCCTTTATTGTATTGTATGGCTGATGCATAGGCAAGAATAATAAAATATAGTGCACCTACTGTACGCTTTGCAGCACACAGCCATCATCAGGGTGTCTAAACTATTGGTGATTCATTTCATCCTTGGCATAATAATAGCAATACTGTCTATATTTGGTATGAATAGAATTACATCCGTTAATTTATTTTTCTAACAGACATTTTCTCCTCAATTTAGTCAATCCTCCATATCGTCTCTGTCGGAAGGAAACCTCATATGTTTAAACTTACTTTTCAGGATTCAAATACAATAAAATAGCAAAAGTAGCAGAGCTTGTAGATCTGCTACTTTTGATGCTTTTGTGTGACGCTGTAGTATGATCAAGCAGAGCGTTAATTTACGGGGGGAAAAAACACAAAAAGTTAAAATATGAATATAAGAGGTTTCTGACCGACAGCAACACAATGTCCCTGTTGCTGCTAACTCCTACTGTTGGACTGTAGAGGGTGTAGATAGGGTTCCGAAAAAAAATTCAGCTCTAGACCCAAAAAAGACATTTGGAGCCAAACTTATAATACATTGTGAATGAATGACATGAGTCCTATTTAAAACACAATTGAGGAAGAGCGTCGCTCCAAATGTTGTGAGACAGGGCTCTCAATGCTGCACATTGGGGGAGGAGGAGGGGCGCGGGGGCGGGCGCACAGATCGGTGAAGCAATGGGAGCCCACGGATGTTTTTGCCGGAGATTTTGAATCCACCCTCTATGCCAGATATCAGACGGGCTGGGGCAAGTCACTGTCAATTCACAATATTTACACAATCTGTTTCTTTACAGACCCTGTAGACCCGATGTAAGCCTATAAGCAGTATTACGTATTCAAACTTTGTCAGACCACAGAGTAATGTTGTAACCATGCACCCAACCAAATTAGAATATATTTTTTTTAAAGTTACGTACATAAAAATTGGTTTCAAAGTCATAAAAAATAAGTTGTGTTTTTTCTGCCAAGGGCTGTGGGGGGGGGGGGGGGTGTCCACTGAAGGCAGTGAAATAATTATTTGATCCAGATGATGGCGATGCACTCTAAGGTATAGCATCAGAAGACTGGTGTACCTTGGCATAATTCCTAACTACACCACTGTTCTGCCATCAGATGTCATCACTGAAACTCATCTGAGCGTGTCATCAGGTGGTGTTTCGCCCCGCTCCGAAAAACTGCTCTCAGCAAGAAATGCCCAAAACAGGGCATTTTCTGTTTACAGGCTCTTTAAATGATATATTTCTGTTTTCTCTCTTATCGTTAAGTGTTAAATAGTATTAATATCCAGATATTGCTTATATTACCATCTTCCCCACCAACATACAGCTGGTTTATTCTCACACTGTTTACAGTGGGGATGATTTCCCCTTGGTGTGCATACGCTGGTGTGTCTTCATGGTTTTTGGATCACTGAAACTCTTGCCACATGGATTACAGTGGAAAGGTTTTTCTCTAGAGTGGCGACATGGCTGACGGAAACTCTTGTCACATTCATTACAGTGGAACCTTTTTTCTATGTGGGTCTCTACGTGTTTCTTCAGTTGATACGACTCACTGAAACTCTTGTCACATTTATTACAGTGGAACGTTTTTTCTCCAGTGTGGGTACTCAAGTGTCTCTTCAGGTGATATGCCACACTGAAACCCTTGTCACATTTATTACACTGGAAAGGTTTTTCTCCAGTGTGGGTCTCTACGTGTTTCTTCAGGTGACTTGACACACTGAAACTCTTGTCACAATGTTTACAGTGGAAAGGTTTTTCTCCAGTGTGGACTCGCTGGTGTGTCTTCAGCTCATTTGACTGACCGAAACTCTTGTTACACTGGTTACAGAGGAAAGGTTTTACTCCGGTGTGGTGATTCATGTGTTGTTTCAGGTGATGTGACTGAGTGAAACTCTTGTCACATTTATTACAGTGGAAAGGTTTTTCTCCGGTGTGGACAAGCATGTGTGTTTTCAGGTGACTTGGCACACGGAACCCCTTGTTACACGTATTACAGTGGAAAGGTTTTTCTCCAGTGTGGACTCGCTGGTGCGTCTTCAGGGCACTGGACTGATTGAAAGTCTTGTCACACCGGTTACATTGGAAAGGTTTTTCTCCAGTGTGGATTCGCTGGTGTTTCTTCAGGGCACTTGGCACACTGAAACTCTTGTCACAACAGTTACAGTGGAATGGTTTTTCTACAGTGCGGACACGCTGGCGCATCTCGGTAAACTGTTGACGATTGTAAGATGCTGGTTTGTCTGTGTCTACTTGTTTCAGGCTGGTTACAGAGCTGATGATTGGCTGGCAGGTTGCTGAGGTGAGAGAGACAGACAGACAGACAGAGAGACAGACAGACAGAGAGTCAGGCATAACTAGACATTGATCAACAGTTTCAGACAGGGACCTAGCACTGAATGTAACTCCTCATTCTCACATATGTTTTATGTTCTGGTCCAGCTCAACCCTCGAAAGATCACATTGTTGCATGAAAATTAAGCAAAATGAAGGGGAGAGCGCACACACACACACACACACACACACACACACACACACACACACACACACACACACACACACACACACACACACACACACACACACACACACACACACACACACACACACACACACACACACACACACAGTATGTCACTGTCTATATCACGTGTCACCTCAAATAGATGTAAATATTTGTATTTTATTTACCTGTATCAGTCTTCATGTGTCGTTTCAGATAACTCCCTGTGTGACTCCTCATGGATGGAGTTTGTTTTGATGATTTCACCTTGTTGCTCAAAGACAATCGTCGTCCTTCCACATTTGGTGTCTTGTGTGATTTCAGTTTGTTTAAAGCTGACTGACCTTCCCCGGTCTCCTCCCAGTCACTGTCTTCAATGTCAGATTCAGAACAGGGTGAAGTCCACTCGTCACTGTCTTCAGTGTCAGATTCAGAGCAGTCTGAAGAGAGGAGCTGGTCATCTCTAGTTGGCTGTGATGTTCCACAGTCCTCGACATCAGCTTGTGATTTCATGTGTTCAGTTGACTTATTAGCCTCCTCTGGTCTTTGCAGTAGCTCCTCCTCCTCTTTAATCTGTGGAGGCTCTGGTCCGTCTTGGATCTCACTGGGGCTCCTCTCCTGCTGTTCCTCTTTAATCTCCAAAGGTTCTAGTTTTACCTGGACCAGACTGGGGCTACTGTCCTGCGTTTCCTCTTTAACCTGTATCTCCAGAGGTTCTAGTTTTACCTGGACCAGACTGGGGCTCCTCTCCTGCGTTTCCTCTTTAACCTGTATCTCCAGAGGTTCTAGTTTCACCTGGACCAGACTGGGGCTCCTCTCCTGCTGTTCCTCTTTAACCTGTATCTCCAGAGGTTCTAGTTTCACCTGGACCAGACTGAGGCTCCTCTCCTGCTGTTCAGGGGAAACCTCGTCTTTAAACACAGGAAGGAGTGAGAGATCTAGAAGGAGGAGAGAGGAGGTAACGTCAGCAGAGACCAACTCAATGTGTGTGTGTGTGTGTGTGTGTGTGTGTGTGTGTGTGTGTGTGTGTGTGTGTGTGTGTGTGTGTGTGCGTGCGTGCGTGCGTGCGTGCGTGCGTGCGTGCGTGCGTGCGTGCGTGCGTGCGTGCGTGCGTGCGTGCGTGCGTGCGTGTATAAATATAAATGGGGTCATACTCTCTTGGGGGTGCCACACATACATTAACTTCATCCTTATATACATTTCGTCAATTTGATAGTTCCCCCAGGATTCCGCAGAGAAAAAGTCTCGATTCCGCGGGGAACAATCCTTGATTCTGCGGCTTGATAGCTAATGTTCCATGAACTATCAAGATATTAAAAAACAACCTAAAATTACCAGTTATCAAGCAATAATATATTAAGTTTTAATAATAAAGTAAAATCCTTTATGAAATAGATACCAATACCAATCTAAAACACTTGGATTCTAGTAATTGAGTCAATGTTACTGGTTATAAATAGAGATGGTCCGATACTAATCACTGATACAATCAGGGCATTTCTATTTTTATTATTACTATTATTATTATTATTATTATTTGTATTAATTTTTTTGACCATTTATGTTGTAGCAATAAAAGATAATATGTCTCAAAACACTGGCCTACAGTTAAATTATTAGCGACTAAAGAAATGTGAATTAAAGAAATGAAGACAAATACTAACAATGCCTCTGAACATTGGCTTGCAGTTATTGCACATAGCCAAAATCTTAAAAGTCACTTTAAGTTTAGCTTGAGGGAGAGTCTACCTTCTACAGGGAATTACTTGATATCTAGGCTGCAGAAAACATTCAGTTGGATATTAAACACACTTACACACACACACACCTGACTGTACCTGTGAACATGTCCTGGTCAGTCTCTCTGGTCTCCATCTTCACAGTCTGGAACATGTCCTGGTCAGTCTCTATGGTCTCCATCTTCACAGTCTGGAACATGTCCTGGTCAGTCTCTATGGTCTCCATCTTCACAGTCTGGAGTTTCCTCTCAACCTCGTCCTCTGCATCTGATGACTGATAAGAAGACACCCACATTCTTTAACGTCTCTGTCAGGTGGAAACCTCATATGTCCAAAACTGTTACTATTCAGGATTCAAATTCAAAAACAGCAAAAGTAGCAGATCTACAAGCTCGAAACGCAGCAGGAAGCGTCAGCTTTTGTGTGACGCTGTAGTTAAGAATATGGAGATAAGAGGTGTACCCAGGGCTACTCTGAATTAACGTTCCCTCTGTAGTTCTCTCTCTCTCTCTCTCTCTCTCTCTCTCTCTCTCTCTCTCTCTCTCTCTCTCTCTCTCTCTCTCTCTCTCTCTCTCTCTCTCTCTCTCTCTCTCTCTCTCTCTCTCTCTCTCTCTCTCTCTCTCTCTCTCTCTCTCTCTCTCTCTCTCTCTCTCTCTCTCTCTCTCTCTCTCTCTCTCTCTCTCTCTCTCTCTCTCTCTCTCTCTCTGTGCAGAAACACACTGAACTCCACTCTTCGTTCCTAGCAGAATGTTAACCCCATAAATGCTGGTTAGAATAAACAGGAAAACATTGATTTTTTTTCTTTAATAAAACAAAACGTCATACTTTTTAAAGGCTTTTAAAAGTTTTTTTTGTCATCAAGACACTATAATCTCACACACAAAAAAAATCCATGCAAAAATATAGAAAATGCAACACGAAATCGCACGACTAATAAACTAAAATAAAACCGAAACAAATTACAATCCCGGCTGACACACGAAAATACAAAATAGCTGATCTACAAATGATCTTTTGAGCTCACAGCATGCAACCGTATAAATCAGGTGTTGGTGGCTGGAGTAGCTTGTATGGAACATCACCAAACCCAGTACTGTTTATTTTTTTAATAAAAATGTCAACTTCCTGATGATTTTACTATTTGAAGATCCGGATCCGGGTCCGCCGATCCAGTCCAGGTTTTCTTTCTAATAAAAATAGCTAAATCAACAGTAAGTTAACATTTTTATAAATAAAAAAAAACAGTACTGGGTTTGGTGATGTTCTATATTGTCTGAATCGACTTTGTTTACATTCGTTTACATGCTAAAAGAGCGACTTTGAGAGCTGTTTTACTGTACAATGTAAGTCAATGGGGAGCATATTTTTAATTATCAATTTCTAATCAATGCAGCAATTATTTTTTATCTCTTGACCACCTTTGGAGTTACATCATGGCGAGGTAACTACACAACCCAAACCTCTACCAAATGGTCTTGCCCTTTAATGTTTGATTGCTGTAGTAAATAATACAACTTAAAATCACTAAATCAACTTCGAATAAAAATAATTAACCTTTCCATGAAGAGAGGCCCAACTGATCCACCACCAGTGAGGAGAACAGTATAGTAGAAGAATAGTATAGTAGAAGAATAGTATAGTAGAAGAAAAGTAATTTACATTTGCAACAAACCAGTTTCTCAAAATGTAACACTTGACGTTGGCCACAAGATGTCTCACTTCACTACGAAATCAAGAGGCTTTCATTCATGCTAGAAAATTAACCTAACGCTGCGAAGCTTGCGTCACACATTTGTTTCACAGCTTAGAGAAACGTAGTTACGTAGTTACTCAATACCGCCCACATCTGGCAGAGTCAGGTTACTAGAAAATCCCCCAAACAACCAGTTTTCTGCAGTGACCAGTTTATCAAAAAGTTATTTTTCTATTTTTCTATATATAGGGCCTACTACACATTTCCACTGACATATTTTTCACAATAACCATTTCACATACAGTAAGTGGACGAGTGATCACTTCTCTAAATACTATTTTAGTTGTGAGTGTCTGCCAGTGTATGTCCCACCAAAATGACCAGGCGCTCACATTGGAACTGCAATTGTATTCTTTCTCTCCTTTCTTTTATGTCCTTTATTCTTAAGCCAGCAGCAAAAACAAGGCCACATAGCACCAGAGGCGTGTAAAAAGTACTCAGTACTTAAGTAAAAGTATGATTGATTGATTGATTGAATATTTTATTAGGCAAAACAAATTAAAACAGCACAATTACATTTAAAATACTTTGACTAAAAGTCTGTCCAAAAAAGTCAAAAAAAGTCCTTGTGGTCATGTTTCCATTGAGGTTCTTGGTATCAATACTGCAATGTAGAAGTACTCTGTTACAAGTAAAAGTAATTTTTAAAAAAAGTAAAAAAGTATTGGTATAACAAATTCACTTAAAGTACCAAAAGTAAAAGTACAAAATTGTTTGAAAATAGCAGATCTACAAGCTCACGTGTCACGAGGCGACGCGTTGTAAGCTTGTAGATCTGCTATGTTCAAATAGCCTAGGTATAAGATAAGGCTAAAGTGGTTAATGTATGTTTTATAATGTAATAACTTATATCTGCAAAGTAACTAGTAACTAAAGTTTTCAAATAATTGTAGTGGAGTAAAAGTGTAATATTTGCCTCCGAGATGTAGTGGAGTAGAAGTAAAAGTATAGACAATTGGAAATACTCCAGTAAAGTAAAAAATACCTCCAAATTGTACATAAGTACAGTACTTGAGTAAATGTACTTAGTTACTTTACACTGCATAGCACCAGAGGCGGTGGTGGAAAAAGTTGTTGAAAGTTACATTTTGTTGGCACTATTTGTCAGTAGTAATGTGGACTTTCAATTATCTCTAGTTTGCTAATGTTATAATGTGGGAGGGTAAACAAACGACCAACGAATGTTGACCAACATTCTTTACACGAAAAATAGGCCTATATGTGTTTCACAATAACACTTTTAACCTTTTATGAATCGAAAGAAAAACAATGAAATAGAACCATAAACAGTAGCCTATGTCATCATGCAAAAACATCATCAACAAACAGTGTAATAACTAGAAGAAACTTTGAGAAAAACCTTCACAGAATGCTAGTGTGGTTGTTGGAAAAATATTCACCTGTATGTATTTAACTCTATGGTATGTATGAACTCATGGTTTATTATACAAATAAATATCAAGGCTTGTTAGAGCTGAATGTTATGATAAACAGAGGCATGGCTTTGGAAATAGTGGTGGAAAGTAACCAAGTATATTTACTCAAATGTACTTACATTTAAATATAATTTTGAGGTATTTGTACTTTACTTGAGTATTTCCAATTATTTTACTTCTACTCCACTACATCTCAGAGGCAAATATTGTACTTTTACTCCACAACAATTATTTGAAAACTGTAGCACTAGTTACTCTGAAGATTTTGATTATAATTACAAAACGTTAACCACTTCAGCGGCAGCCTATATAATTATATCATTTCGGCCATTTGAAAATAGCCGATCTAGCTCAAAATGAATCTCGATGAGACTCATTGTGAGCTTGTAGATCAGCTATTTTGAAAGCTTGAAATGGGACATACTTTTACTTTTGGTACTTTTACTCAAGTACATTCTGAATTCCGGACTTTTACTTGTAACAGAGTATTTATATATTGCAGTATTGATACTTTTACTTAAGTAAACAAAACAAAAAGAGTACTTTTTCTACCACTGAATAAAGAATATTGTAAAAAAACGGAATAAATGTACCTGTAATGTCGTAGTACTTGGAACAGCGTGTGGCCTGGTGTTGGTACGTTCCTTCCTAGGAATAGCCTTTTGTTTAGGCTTTCTTAGACCAGGTTGCTTCTTTAACGATGCAGCAGACTTTAATGGTTTGGTAACCTCGCATCACCAGTCTTTCCACGGCCACCTCGGAGGAAAAGTGGCTTTGAGGTTCTCTCTGTAGTTCTGTGTGTGTCTCTCTCTCTCTCTCTCGTCCGTGCAGAAACACACTTCACTCCACTCTCCGTTCCCAGCAGAATGTTAACCCCATAAATGCTGTTTAGAATCATAGATATAGACGCCTAGATAGATACCTCATTGGCCTTTGCAGTTCATTGGAACGACATGTATCACGGCCGCCATTTTGGAGAAGGCAAGCTTACTGACTACTGGCCAATCACAGCGCGTCTTTTCCAGGAATTGTCAGAATCTAGTTGTATAAAACATATCCCATTATATCTTTATACAACTAGATTATGCCAAGTCCCGGAAAAGACGCGCTGTGATTGGCCAGTAGGAAAACATTGATTTGTTTCAAAACAAAACAAAACAAAACTCCCAATGAATTAGTCATGATTTTGAAGTTCACATGACTGTTTTAAACATAACATCATACTTTTTTAAGGTTTTTAAGACTTTAATACTTTTTTTTGTCATCAAGAAACGATAATCTCACACAAAGAAATCCATGCAAAAATAACTCGCACGACTAATAAACCAAAATAAAACCAAAACACAAATCACAATCTCATTTTCCACCTGTTGACACACCGGAAATAGCTGATCTACAAATGATGTCTTTTAAGCTCGTATACTAGTATTTGCGGCGCACGACACAGCATGCAACCGTATAAATCAGGTGTTGGCTGGAGTAGCTTAACCACTTAAACCAGCTGCCGTTAAAAATGTAAACTTTCTTCAAGGACCATGCTCACCCATTTTCAACCTATCTTCATATAACTGGTCCTCACTAATGATCATTGTAAGATGTCACCATTTCGGTCTAGTATGTCTCAATACAAAGGAGGGCTGTGGTCTGTACGTGGACAGTTAAAGGATGTGATATTTAGGCTCTATGCACAGCAGCCATATTGGATATATGCTATATCGTTTACCTCCACATTGAAACTTTTTATGTTTTTTTGTAAATGAATGCCCTGTCATACTACAGTGCAACACAAAGATAGCGGAAATAGCAGACAATGATATACAAGCTCACAATGTGTCGCGTTGTGAGCTTGTAGAGCTTGCAGAGCCAAGTGGTTAAGTGTGTCTGTGGGTTTCATTTTAAGCCACAGTGAAAAGTATGAAAAAGAGATTGTGACAAAAATAACTACATTGGATCCATTGGAAAAATGTTTCCCCATTTCCTGAAGAGTCACGGTTTTGGACATACAAGGTTTCCACGGTCTAACAGTGATGTTACGACAGCAGTGTTCCTCCATGTAGCCCTAGAGGTACACAGAGGAACTACAGGGGTTACATGAGAAATTGAATTTATTTAGCCGTTATAATTAATGATAAAACTTTGACGAAATGTGTGTGAACGTGCTGATCTGTGATGTGTAAGACCAAATTAATCCAAAAACATGACGAGCACACCTAACTGAATAGAAAGCAATACTTATTTGCACATTATTTGAACATATTTACGTCAAGTGGACTTACTGTTGGGGAGGGAAAGATGTAGTTGTTCTAACAAATGTTTCCGAGATTTATAAAACATGGGACAAAAGTTAAAATTCCAAAACAAGGTGCTCTTCCATACAATTGGGTGACAAAGTTATGTGGCAAAGAAAGGGAAAGACCAGGGCACTCTTGTGGAAAAATTAAAAAGCCTTTATTGTATTGTATGGCTGATGCATAGGCAAGAATAATAAAATATAGTGCACCTACTGTACGCTTTGCAGCACACAGCCATCATCAGGGTGTCTAAACTATTGGTGATTCATTTCATCCTTGGCATAATAATAGCAATACTGTCTATATTTGGTATGAATAGAATTACATCCGTTAATTTATTTTTCTAACAGACATTTTCTCCTCAATTTAGTCAATCCTCCATATCGTCTCTGTCGGAAGGAAACCTCATATGTTTAAACTTACTTTTCAGGATTCAAATACAATAAAATAGCAAAAGTAGCAGAGCTTGTAGATCTGCTACTTTTGATGCTTTTGTGTGACGCTGTAGTATGATCAAGCAGAGCGTTAATTTACGGGGGAAAAAAACACAAAAAGTTAAAATATGAATATAAGAGGTTTCTGACCGACAGCAACACAATGTCCCTGTTGCTGCTAACTCCTACTGTTGGACTGTGGAGGGTGTAGATAGGGTTCCGAAAAGTTTTTCAGCTCTAGACCCAAAAAAGACATTTGGAGCCAAACTTAAAATACATTGTGAATTAATGACATGAGTCCTATTTAAAACACAATTGAGGAAGAGCGTCGCTCCAAATGTTGTGAGTCAGGGCTCTCAATGCTGCACATTGGGGGAGGAGGAGGGGCGCGGGGGCGGGCCCCTCCTCCCATTGCTTCGGTGAAGCAATGGGAGCCCACGGATGTTTTTGCCGGAGATTTTGAATCCGCCCTCTATGCCAGATATCAGACGGGCTGGGGCAGGCTAAGTCACAGTCAATTCACAATATTTACACAATCTGTTTCTTTACAGACCCTGTAGACAGGATGTAAGCCTATAAGCAGTATTACGTATTAAAACTTTGTCAGAACACAGAATAATGTAACCACCCAATCAAATTAGAATGATTAAAACAAAAATGTTACGTACATCAAAATTGGTTTCAAAGTCATAAAAAAATAAGCTGTGTTTTTTCTGCCAAGGGCTGTGGGGGGGGGGGGGGGGGTCCACTGAAGGCAGTGAAATAATTATTTAATCAAAATGATGGCGATGCGCTCTAAGGTATAGTATCAGAAGACTGGTGTACCTTGGCATAATTCCTAACTACACCACTGTTCTGCCATCAGATGTCATCACTGAAACTCATCTGAGCGTGTCATCAGGTGGTGTTTAGCCCCGCTCCGAAAAACTGCTCTCAGCTAGAAATGCCCAAAACAGGGCATTTTCTGTTTACAGGCTCTTTAAATGATATATTTCTGTTTTCTCTCTTATCGTTAAGTGTTAAATAGTATTAATATCCAGATATTGCTTCTATTACCATCTTCCCCACCAACATAAAGCTGGTTTATTCGCACACTGTTTACAGTGGGGATGATTTCCCCTTGGTGTGCATACGCTGGTGTGTCTTCATGGTTTTTGGATCACTGAAACTCTTGCCACATGGATTACAGTGGAAAGGGTTTTCTCTAGAGTGGCGACATGGCTGACGGAAACTCTTGTCACATTCCTTACAGTGGAACCTTTTTTCTATGTGGGTCTCAAAGTGTCTCTTCAGTTGATACGACTCACTGAAACTCTTGTCACATTTATTACAGTGGAACGTTTTTTCTCCAGTGTGGGTACTCAAGTGTCTCTTCAGGTGATATGCATAACTGAAACCCTTGTAACATTTATTACACTGGAAAGGTTTTTCTCCAGTGTGGGTCTCTACGTGTTTCTTCAGGTGACTTGACACACTGAAACTCTTGTCACAATGTTTACAGGGGAAAGGTTTTTCTCCAGTGTGGACTCGCTGGTGTGTCTTCAGCTCATTTGACTGACCGAAACTCTTGTTACACTGGTTACAGAGGAAAGGTTTTACTCCGGTGTGGTGATGCATGTGTAGTTTCAGGTGATGTGACAGAGTGAAACTCTTGTCACATTTATTACAGTGGAAAGGTTTTTCTCCGGTGTGGACAAGCATGTGTGTTTTCAGGTGACTTGGCACACGGAACCCCTTGTTACACGTATTACAGTGGAAAGGTTTTTCTCCAGTGTGGACTCGCTGGTGCGTCTTCAGGGCACTAGACTGATTGAAACTCTTGTCACACCGGTTACATTGGAAAGGTTTTTCTCCAGTGTGGATTCGCTGGTGTATCTTCAGGGCATTTCGCACACTGAAACTCTTGTCACAACAGTTACAGTGGAAAGGTTTTTCTACAGTGTGGACACGCTGGCTCGTCTCTGTAAATTGTTGACGATTGTAAGATGCTGGTTTGTCTGTGTCTACTTGTTTCAGGCTGGTTACAGAGCTGATGATTGGCTGGCAGGTTGCTGAGGTGAGAGAGAGACAGACAGACAGACAGAGAGAGTCAGTCATAACTAGACATTGATGAACAGTTTCAGACAGGGACGCACTATTGAATGTAACTCCTCATTCTCACATTTGTTTTATGTTCTGGTCCACCTCAACCCTTGAAAGATCACATTGTTGCATGAAAATTAAGCAAAATCAAGGGGAGCACACACACACACACACACACACACACACACACACACACACACACACACACACACACACACACACACACACACACACACACACACACACACACACACACAATGTCACTGTCTATTTATTGAATTACTATAGGCCATTTTATATATCACGTGTCACCTCAAATAGCTTCTTTGAAAAAAGCATGTTAATGTTCAAATTACAGATTTCTCTCTAGTGTGAAACTAGTTGCCACAAACTACAAATAATGTGTTTAATTTGACTGTATGAGTCCCCATGGCTGAACTGTGTTCATGTGCATCTTCAGTCAGATGAGCCTTTTGAGGGAAGCTTCTTTTACAAACTGTAGACTAGATGTAAGTATTTGTATTTTATTTACCTGTATCAGTCTTCATGTGTCGTTTCAGATAACTCCCTGTGGTACTCCTCATGGATGGAGTTTGTTTTGATGATTTCACCTTGTTGCTCAAAGACAATCGTCGTCCTTCCACATTTGGTGTCTTGTGTGACTTCAGTTTGTTTAAAGCTGACTGACCTTCCCCGGTCTCCTCCCAGTCACTGTCTTCAATGTCAGATTCAGAACAGGGTGAAGTCCACTCGTCACTGTCTTCAGTGTCAGATTCAGAGCAGTGTGAAGAGAGGAGCTGGTCATCTCTAGTTGGCTGTGATGTTCCACAGTCCTCGACATCAGCTTGTGATTTCATGTGTTCAGTTGACTCATTAGCCTCTTCTGGTCTTTGCAGTAGCTCCTCCTCCTCTTTAATCTGTGGAGGCTCTGGTCCGTCTTGGATCTCACTGGGGCTCCTCTCCTGCTGTTCCTCTTTAATCTCCAAAGGTTCTAGTTTTACCTGGACCAGACTGGGGCTCCTCTCCTGCTGTTCCTCTTTAACCTGTATCTCCAGAGGTTCTAGTTTCACCTGGACCAGACTGAAGCTCCTCTCCTGCTGTTCAGGGGAAACCTCGTCTTTAAACACAGGAAGGAGTGAGAGATCTAGAAGGAGGAGAGAGGAGGTAATGTCAGCAGAGACCAACTCAATGTGTGTGTGTGTGTGTGTGTGTGTGTGTGTGTGTGTGTGTGTGTGTGTGTGTGTGTGTGTGTGTGTGTGTGTGTGTGTGTGTGTGTGTGTGTGTGTGTGTGTGTGTGTGTGTGTGTGTGTGTGTGTATATATATATATAAATGGGGTCATACTCTCTTGGGGGTGCCACACATACATTAACTTCATCCATATACTACATTTCGGCAATTTGATAGTCCCCCCAGGATTCCGCAGAGAAAAAGTCTTGATTCCGCGGGGAACAATCCTTGATTCTGCGGCTTGATAGCTAATGTTCCATTAACTATCAAACAACCCAAAATGACCAGTTATCAAGAAATAATATATTAAGTTTGAATAATGCTCCTTTAGGAAATAGATACAATTAATTGTTATACCAATCTAAAACACTGTGGAACCTAGTAATTGAGTCAATGTTACTGGTTATAAATAGAGATGGTCCGATACTAAACACTGAACCAATCAAATGGGAGGGCATTTCTATTTTTTTATTATCATTATTATTATTTATATTTATATTCAAGTACATTTTTAATTCCGGACTTTTACTTGTAACAGATTATTTCTACATTGCAGTATTACCACTGACTGTACCTGTGAACATGTCCTGGTCAGTCTCTCTGGTCTCCATCTTCACAGTCTGGAACATGTCCTGGTCCGTCTCTATGGTCTCCATCTTCACAGTCTGGAACATGTCCTGGTCAGTTTCTATGGTCTCCATCTTCACCGTCTGGAGTTTCCTCTCAACCTCGTCCTCTGCATCTGATGACTGATAAGAAGACACCCACATTCTTTATCGTCTCTGTCAGGTGGAAACCTCTCAAAAATCTCTCTCTCTCTCTCTCTCTCTCTCTCTCTCTCTCTCTCTCTCTCTCTCTAAACATTGATTTATTTTTTAAACAAAATGATTTTGAAGTTCACATTGCGTTTTGGGTGCTAAAACCGTATAGTCTGACCAGTAGAGGTCACTGATGTAACACTGCCCGTATACAAAGCCAGTTGCCTCAACAAGCTGTTGATGTTTGATTGCTGTAGTAAATAATACAACTTAAAATCACTGAATTAACTTTCAATACAAATAATTAACCTTTCCATGCAGAGAGGCCCAACTGATCCACCAGTGAGGATAACAGTATAGTAGAAGAATAGTATAGTAGAAGAATAGTAATTTACATCAGCAACAAACCAGCTTCTCAAAATGCACACAAGATGTCTCACTTCACCACGAAATCAAGAGGCTTTCATTCATGCTAGAAAATCCCCCAAACAACCAGTTTGCTGCAGTGTGACCATCAAGACCAGTTTATCAAAAACGTTATTTTTCTACATATACTACACATTTCCATCGACATATATTTTTCACAATAATCATTTCACATACAGTAAATGGACGAGTGACCACTTCTCTAAATACTATTTTAGTTGTGAGTGTCTGCCAGTGTATGTCCCACCAAAATGACCAGGCACTCACATTGGAACTACAATTGTATTCTTTCTCTCGTTTATTTTATGTCCTTTATTCTTAAGCCAGCAGCAAAAACAAGGCCACATAGCACGAGAGGCGTGAAAAAGTACTCAAATGTTTTACTTAAGTAAAAGTATGATTGATTGATTGAATATTTTATTAGTCAAAAAAAAAAACAGCACAATTACATTTAAAATACTTTGACTAAAAGGTCTGTCCAAAAAAGTTAAAAAAAAAGTACTTGCGGTCATGTTTCCATTGAGGTTCTTGGTATCAATACTGCAATGTAGAAGTATTCTGTTACAAGTAAAAGTAATCTTTTTACAAAAGTATTGGTATAAAAAATGCACGTAAAGTACCAAAAGTAAAAGTACAAAATTGTTTGAAAATAGCATATCTACAAGCTCGCGAGGCGACACGTTGTAAGCTAGATCTGCTATGTTCAAATAATATATATATATATACTATATATATATATAATATAGTATAAAATAAGGCTAAAGTGGTTAATGTACGTTTTATAATGTAATCATTTATATCTGCAAAGTAACTAGTAACTAAAGTTTTCAAATAATTGTGGTGGAGTAAAAGTGTAATATTTGCCTCCGAGATGTAATGGAGTAGAAGTAAAAGTATAGACAATTGGAAATACTCCAGTAAAGTAAAAAATCACACCCTGTGTGAAGTGGGCGGTGTCTTGCTAGCTAATCACAATACTGAATGGAGTCAACCAATCATGTACAAAAGATAAATACATTTATTGAAACACTCTTTATGATGGACGAAACCATAACTTTAAAAAAACAAATCTATGTTTTTTTTAAAGTTATGGTTTCTTATATAGGGCTATGCACATGTGTCATGTGACACTGGCCAATCACATTCCTGAATAGATTGTGATTGGCCAATCACAGCGCAGGATAATTGTACAAATTTCCAAACCTCACTTATAGGGGCGGTTTCACTGCCCAAGATAATTGTAAATTTCCAAACCTCACTTATAGGGGCGGTTTCACCGCCCAAAAATACCTCCAAATTGTATTTAAGTACAGTACTTGAGTAAATGTACTTAGTTACTTTACACCCCTGCATAGCACCAGAGGCGGTGGTGGAAAAAGTTGTTGAAAGTTAAATTTTGTTGGCACTATTTGTCAGTAGTAATGTGGACTTTATCTCTAGTTTGCTAATGTGATAATGTGGGAGGGTAAACAAACAACCAACCAATGTTGACCAACATTCTTTACATGAAAAATAGGCCTATATGTGTTTCACAATAACACTTGTAACCTTTTATGAATCGAAAGAAAAACAATGAAATAGCATAAACAGTAAATGTCATCATGCAAAAACATCAACAACAAACAGTGTAATAACTAGAAGAAACTTTGAGAAAAACCTTCACAGAATGTTAGTGTGTTGGTTGTTGGAAAAATATTGTATGTATGAACTCATGGTTTATTAAACAAATAAATATCAAGGCTTGTTAGAATAACGCTGAATGCTATGATAAACAGAGGCATGGCTTTGGAAATAGGCCTAGTGGTGGAAAGTAACCAAGTATATTTACTTAAATGTACTAAAATATAATTTTGAGGTATTTGTACTTTACTTGAGTATTTCTAATTATTTTACTTCTACTCCACTACATCTCAGAGGCAAATGTTGTACTTTTACAATTATTTGAAAACTGTAGTACTAGTTACTTTGAAGATTTTGATTATTACAAAACGTTAACCACTTCAGCCTATATAATTATATAATTTCGGCCATTTGAAAATAGCCGATCTACTAGCTCAAAATGCGTCTCGATGCCACGCATTGTGAGCTTGTAGATCGGCTATTTTCAAAAGATATGTATAGATTTGAAAGCTTGAAATGGGACATTTTACTTCTGGTACTTTTACTCGAGTACATTTTGAATTCCGAACTTTTTCTTGTAACAGAGTATGTATTACTGTATATTGCAGTATTGATACTTTTACTTAAGTAAAAAAAAAAAGTACTTTTTCTACCACTGAATAAAGAATATTGTAAAAAACGGATTAAATGCACCTCTAGTGTCGTAGTCCTTGGAACAGCGTGTGGCCTGATGTTGGTACGTTCCTTCCTAGGAATAGCCTTTTGTTTAGGCTTTCTTAGACCAGGTTGCTTCTTTAGCGATGCAGCAGACTTTAATGGTTTTGTAACCTCGCATCACCAGTCTTTGTGGTTCCCTCTGTAGTTCAGTGTCCCTCTCTCTCTCTCGTCCGTGCAGAAACACATTTCACTCCACTCTCCGTTCCCAGCAGAATGTTAACCCCATAAATGCTGGTTAGAATCATAGATATAGAAACCTAGATACCTCATTGGCCTCTGCATTTCATTGGAGCGACCTGTATCACGGCCGCCATTTTGGAGAAGGCAAGCTTCCTGACTACTGGCCAATCAGAATCACAGCGCGCCTTTTCCAGGACTTGTCAGAATCTAGTTGTATAAAAAATATCTCATTATATCTTTATACAACTAGATTATGCCAAGTCCCGGAAAAGACGCGCTGTGATTGGCCAGTAGTCAGGAAGCTTGCCTTCTCCTAAATGGCGCCCGAGATACAGACGCCTCAGAGCCAAAGGAGACGTCTACCTTTATAATAAACAGGACATTTTTTAAAAACAAACCAAAACAAAACTCCTAATGAATTAGTCATGATTTTGAAGTTCACATGACTGTTTTAAACAAAACATCATACTTTTTAAAGGCTTTTAAGACTTTAAGACTTTTTTTTTGTCATCAAGAAACGATAATCTCACACAAAGAAATCCATGCAAAAATAACCCGTACGACTAATAAACCAAAATAAAACCAAAACACAAATCACAATCTCATTTTCCACCTGTTGACACACCGGAAATAGCTGATCTACAAATTATGTCTTTTGAGCTCGTATACTGGTTATTTGCGGTGCACGACACAGCATGCAACCGTATAAATCAGGTGTTGGCTGGAGTAGCTTAACCACTTAAACCAGCTGCCGTTAAAAATGTAAACTTTCTTCAAGGACCATGCTCACCCATTTTCAACCTATCTTCATATAACTAATGATCATCATTGTAAGATGGCACCATTTCGGTCTAGTATGTCTCAAAGGAGGGCTGTGGTCTGTGGACAGTTAAGGGACGTGATATTTAGGATATGCACAGCAGCCATATTGGATATATGGTATATCGTTTATCTCCAACTTTTTTTGTAAATTAATGAATGCCCTACTTTGTCATGCTACAGTGCAACACAAAGATAGCGGAAATAGCAGATATACAAGCTCCCAATGTGTCACGTTGTGAGCTTGAAGAGCCAAGTGGTTAAGTGTGTCTGTGGGTAGGGGGCACGGTGGCACAGTCGGTAGTGCTGTCGCCTCACAGCTAGAAGGTCCTGGGTTCGATTCCCGCAGGGGACGCTGTGGGCGCTGGGGGCGTGTTCTCTCCTCCGCGTCATCAGTGCCCATACCTTAGGTGGGGTTGGCGAAAGGGCCTTTCTGTGTGGAGTTTGCATGTTCTCCCCGTGTCTCCTAGGGTAGGTACCCTCACAAAAACATGCAGTAATCCTGGTCACTATACTGCCTCCCCCTGGCCAGCCGGGGCGCCTGATGGAGGGGAAGGGAACTGGTTGGAATAACGTGTTCCTTCCACGCGCTACGTCCAACCAGGGAAACTCTCCCCTGTCAGGTGACAAGAAGGTCAGTTGGCTCTCATGCATTGAAGGAGGCATGAGCTCGGCCCTGGCCTCCCTAGGTTGGCAGAGGGAAGGTAGTGCCCAGGATTACATAGACAATTAGCACTGGGTGTAAAAAATGTGTGTAAAGTGTGTCTGTGGGTTTCATTTTAAGCCACAGTGAAAAATATGAACAAGAGATTGTGACAAAAATAATAACTACATTGGATCCATTGGAACACAGGTTATTTGTTTCCCCATTTCCTGAAAAGTAATGGTTTTGGATACAAGGTTTCCACCCAACAGTGATGATATGACAGCAGTGTTTTTCCATGTACCCCTAGAGATACACAGAGGAACTACAGGGGTTACATGAGGGAAATTGAATAATTTATTTAGCTGTTATGATTAAGAACCTGCTGATCTGTTATGTGTAAGACCAAATTAATTCAAAAATGTGACGAGCACAACTGTAACTGAATGGAAAGCAATACTTGCACATTATTTGAACATTTTTACATCAAGTGGACTTACTGTTGGGGCGGGGAAGATTTAGTTATTCAAACAAATGTTTGCTTTGCTTTTACGAGACGCTGTAGTATGATCAAGCAGAGCGTTAATTTACGAAAAAAATCTAAAAGTTAAAATATGGAGATAAGAGATTTCTGACCGACAGCAACGCTATGTCCCTGTTGCTGCTAACTCCTGTTGGACTGTGGAGGGTGTAGAACAGGTTTCCCAAATGTTTTTCAACTTGAGACCCAAAAGAGACATTTGGTGTCTCCCTGGGAGCCAAACTTAAAATACATTGTGAATTAATGACATGAGCCCTATTTCAAACACAATTTGCGGAAATTTGCAAAACATTCGGAAAAAAAAAAAAAACTTTCATTTTTTGTATCAGTGACCAGCACTGCTTTTCACCAGACAGTGGGCTTCACTGGCCATGGCGGTTCACGCTATGTTGAGTATGTTCCAAAATTCCCCTCATCCACTGAACAGGCACCTCTAATGCAGTGACAAGGTCACTCTCCCCTGCTGGCTTTCCAACCGCCAAAACTGACAATTATGTTCGTTGGAGTGCTCGGCAAAGCCTCCACAGCCAGGAAGCGAACCTACACAGCAGTGGTGCCGTCAAGTCACTGTCAATTCACAATATTTACACAATCTGTTTCTTTAAAGACCCTGTAGACAGGATGTAAGCCTATAAGCAATATTACATATTCAACTTTGTCAGACCACAGAATAATATGTTATAAACCACCCAGCCAAATTATAATGATTTAAAAAAAATGTTGCGTCCATAAAAATTGGTTTCAAAGTCATAAAAGATTTTTCTGCCAAGGGCTGTGGGGGGGGGGGGGGGTGTCCACTGAAGGCAGTGAAATAATAATTTTATCCAGAAGTTGGCGATGCACTCTAAGGTATAGCATCAGAAGACTGGTGTACCTTGGCATAATTCCTAACGACACCAGTGTTCTGCCATCAGATGACATCACTGAAACTCATCAGAGCATGTCATCAGGTGAGGTGTTTAGCCCTGCTCCAAAGACTGCTCTCAGCAATAAATGTCCAAAACAGGGCATTTCCTGTTTATATGCTCTTTAAATGATATATTTCTGTTTTCTCTCTTATCGTAAAGTGTTAAATAGTATTAATATCCAGATGTTGCTTCTATTATCATCTTCCCCACTAACATACAGCTGGTTAATTCTCACACCGTTTACAGTGGAGATGATTTCCCCTTGGTGTGCATACGCTGGTGTCTCTTCAGGCTACTTGAGTCATTGAAATTCTTTTCACATTCATTACAGTGGAAAGGTCTTTCTCCAGTGTGGAGAGACATGTGACGCTTCAGGCTCCTTGACACACTGAAACTCTTGTCACAATGTTTACAGTGGAATGTTTTTTCTCCAGTGTGGACTCGCTGGTGTGTCTTCAGCTCACTTGACTGACTGAAACTCTTGTTACACTGGTTACAGCGGAAAGGTTTTTCGCCGGTGTGGAGATACATGTGTAGTTTCAGGTGATGTGACCGACTGAAACTCTTGCCACATTTATTGCAGGTGAAAGGTTTTTCTCGGGTGTGGACAAACATGTGTGTTTTCAGGTCATTTGGCACACAGAACCCCTTGTTACACGTATTGCAGTGGAAAGGTTTTTCTCCAGTGTGGACTCGCTGGTGCGTCTTCAGGGTACTTGACTGACTGAAACTCTAGTCACACCAGTTACAGTGGAAAGGTCTTTCTCCAGTGTGAACTCGCTGGTGTATCTTCAGGGCATTTGGCCCACTGAAACTCTTGTCACAACAGTTACAGTGGAAAGGTTTTTCTAGAGTGTGGACACGCTGGCGCGTCTCCGTAAACTGTTGACGATTGTAAGATGCTGGTTTGTCTGTGTCTACTTGTTTCAGGCTGGTTACAGAGCTGATGATTGGCTGGCAGGCTGCTAAGGTGAGAGAGAGACAGACAGACAGAGAGCGAGAGACAGACAGACAGAGCCAGAGAGAGTCAGTCATAACTAGACATTGATGAACAGCTTTCAGACAGGGACGCAGCATTGAATGTAACTCCTCATTCTCACATTTGTTTTATGTTCTGGTCCACCTCAACCCTCGAAAGATCACATTGTTGCATGAAAATTAAGCAAGTCTAGGGGAGCACAAACACACACACACACACACACACACACACACACACACACACACACACACACACACACACACACACACACACACACACACACACACACACACACACACACACACACACACACACACACACACACACAGTACAGTATGTCACTGTCTATTTATTGAATTACTATATGCCATTTTCATTTTGTATTCATTTTGTATGAGATATCATGTGTAACCTCAAATTACTTCTTTGAAAAAAGCATGTTAATGTTCAAAATACAGATGTCTAGTGTGAATTGCCACAAACTACAAATAATGTGTTTAATTTTACTATATGAGTATGAGTCCCCATGGCTGAACTGTTCATGTGCGTCATCTTCAGATGAGCCTTTTGAGTGAAGCTTTTTTTTACAAACTGTAGGCTAGGTGTAAATATGTTTTATTTATTTACCTGTATCAGTCTTCATGTGTCGTTTCAGATAACTCCATATGTGACTCCTCATGGATGGAGTTTGTTTTGATGATTTCAGGTTCTGGGACAGCTTGTTGCTCAAAGACAGTTTGTTTAAAGCTGACTGACCTTCCCCAGTCTCCTCCCAGTCACTGTCTTCAATGTCAGATTCAGAACAGGGTGAAGTCCACTCATCACTGTCTTCAGTGTCAGATTCAGAGCAGTCTGAAGAGAGGAGCTGGTCATCTCTAGTTGGCTGTGATGTTCCACAGTCCTCGACATCAGCTTGTGATTTCATGTGTTCAGTTGACTCATCAGCCTCCTCTGGTCTTTGCAGTAGCTCCTCCTCTTTAATCTGTGGAGGCTCTGGTCCGTCTTGGACCTCACTGGGGCTCCTCTCCTGCTGTTCCTCTTTAATCTCCAGAGGTTCTAGTTTTACCTGGACCAGACTGGGGCTCCTCTCCTGCTGTTCCTCTTTAATCTCTGGAGGTTCGAGTTTCACCTGGACCAGAATGAGGCTCCTCTCCTGCTGTTCCTCTTTAACCTGTATCTGCAGAGGTTCCATTTTGACCTGGACCAGACTGGGGCTCCTCTCCTGCTGTCCCTCTTTAATCTGATGAGGTTCTAGTTTCAACTGGACCAGACTGGGGCTCCTCTCCTGCTGTTCCTCTTTAATCTGCAGAGGTTCTAGTTTCACCTGGACCAGACTGAGGCTCCTCTTCTGCTGTTCAGGGGAAACCTCGTCTTTAAACACAGGAAGGAGTGAGAGATCTAGAAGGAGGATAGAGGAGGTAACGTCAGCAGAGACCAACTCAATCTACACACCTTGTAGATTTTATGCGCATTTAAGTGATTAATGGTTTGTTTGCTTTTTAAATATTGTTCACAGAAGGTCACATCAGCACCAGAGGAGGAGGAGATAATGTTACATTTCCCCCCACTGGCCTGGACAAAGGCACCATCACTGGCTGTGAGTAACACACACACACACACACACACACACACACACACACACACACACACACACACACACACACACACACACACACACACACACACACACACACACACACACACACACACACACACACACACACACACACACACACACACACACACACACAGTGTTATCGACACTATCAAGCAGAGAGAGACAGACTGGACAGTGGACTCATAAATACACTGAACCCCCACTGTCAGTGAGTGAGTGAGTGAGTGAGTGAGTGAGTGAGTGAGTGAGTGAGTGAGTGAGTGAGTGAGTGAGTGAGCGAGTGAGTGAGAGGGCAGCATTGCGAGAAAACTAATAGGCGTCACATAATAGACCATTCAATTACAGTATATTATGAAAATAACTGGTCCCTGACATTGACAAGTTGGTTAAAGCAAAGAGATGTCAGGTGTCTGGAAGCAGCAAGTGATTTATGAAATTTCATGCTGGCTACACCATGTAAATTTGCCATTTTGGATATTTTTCAAACATAATAATGGTAATAGGTAGTTAGAAGCATTAATCATATTATTGTGATTCATTGATATTTTCCTGAATATTCCATTATACTTCATCACTTCAATAAAAAAAAGACTGAGTTTGATAGTTGGAAGCACTCAGGCCTACATAAAAAGGTTGTGAGCCAAATTACAAATTTGTAGTTATAGTGGACAGTATTTGAAATTGAATTATTCTATTTTCAAATGGTTTATTGGGGCTTTTTTCACCTCTCATACCAAATGTCTCGTAGCCTACAACTGTAATACAAATAATTAAAGTCAATAATTAAAGTAGCTATTCTTAATAATGAACAAAATGTGTAAAGTGATATAAGCTACTGTTGTTAATAGCACTGACTGAGACAACATGCTGAAAAACAAAGCCAAGTGACAACTGTGTAAGTGAACGCAAGTGAGCTGCAACTGGTCACGGCCCTCATCAAGTCACTTTTCGCCCAATGCAGCCCGTACCCCAAAATGAGTTTGACAACCCTGCGGTCAAACTGTGCACAACCAATATGTCAATTTGTTGCTCTGATTCCCTGCTTTTATATGACATGAAAAAGCTCAAATGAAAAAAGCCTCGATGACTGGCTCTTCACTGTGCTGGGTCACATATTTTCAAATGGGGGTTTGCGGTCAAATATTATACACATTTGGTGGTTGTTAGTATGTATTGTTAACTGATAGTATATGATTGCAACTACATAGTTTAAGGACTCTTTCCTTCTCTATGACTTATAATGACCAGGAACAGATGTTCCTGAGACCATGTCTATTCTAGTATAGGAGGCCCATTGTCCGGCTAATTTCATGGAAAGCTTATTTGACTTAGACCGGAGTAAAGGTCAATCTACAAGGTCAATAGTGACTAGCATGGTCAATAGTGACTTGACTAGCATGTGATGATTGATTGATTGATTGAATATGTATAAGTACAGTTAATAACACTTTGTCTAAAAGGTCCGTCCAAAAAAGTCCTTGCGGTCTTGTTTCCATTGAGAAGAAAAAACGCAACCTACAATTACCAATATTTGCAAGCGACTTTACAGAAAAACAAGCCCAGTCGCTTATAATAAAACATAAAATAATAATAATAATAATAATAATAATAGCTTGTATTTACACTATTGGTCACTGTACCATGCAGTGGTGTAAAGTAACTAAGTACATTTACTCAAATACTGTACAGTACAATTTTGAGATATTTTTACTTTACAGGAGTATTTCCAATTTTCAGTACTTCTACTTCTACTCCACTACATCTCAGAGGCAAATGTTGCACTTCTTAGTTTTCTTACTCCACTACAATTATTTGACAATATTAGTTACCAGTTACTTTGTAGATTTTGATTATTATTACAAAACATACCCACTTCATCCCTATATACATTTTGAAGATTTAAAAATAGCCGATCTACAAGCTCGCAATGCGTCGCATTTTGTAGATCTGCTATTTTCAAAAGATTTTTATAAATTTGAACTTTTGAACTTGTGAAATGGGACATTCTGCATAATGAGTACTTTCTACTTTGGTACTTTAAGTACATTTTAATACCAATACTTTTGTACTTATATTCAAGATAATTTCGAATTCCGGACTTAATACCGAGTATTTCTACATTGCACTATTAAGTAAAGAAATAGAGTACTTTCCACCACTGACTGTACCTGTGAACATGTCCTGGTCAGTCTCTATGGTCTCCATCTTCACAGTCTGGAACATGTCCTGGTCAGTCTCTATGGTCTCCATCTTCACAGTCTGGAACATGTCCTGGTCAGTCTCTATGGTCTCCATCTTCACAGTCTGGAGTTTCCTCTCGACCTCGTCCTCTGCATCTGATGACTGATAAGAAGACACCCACATTCTTTATCGTCTCTGTCAGGTGGAAACCTCATATGTCCAAAACTGTTACCATTCAGGATTCAAATTCAAAAACAGCAAAAGTAGCAGATCTACAAGCTCAAAATGCAGCAGGAAGCGTCAGCTTTTGTGTGACGCTGTAGTTAAGAATATGGAGATAAGAGGTTTCTGCTCAACAGCAACGTTATGCTCTATCAGTGGTGTACAGTAACGATCGAAGAGCATTTACTTTAGTGCTGTAGCCTACTGAAACAAAAAAAAACTACAACGCATGGGTAGGCCTACCCGGGGGCTGGCTGGCTGGCTGGCGCTCTCTCTCTCTCTCTCTCTCTCTCTCTCTCTCTCTCTCTCATCTCTCTCTCTCTCTCTCTCTCTCTCTCTCTCTCTCTCTCTCTCTCTCTCTCTCTCTCTCTCTCTCTCTCTCTCTCTCTCTCTCTCTCTCGCAGAAACACACTGCATGTTAACCCCATAAATGCTGGTTGGAATAAACCGGAAAACATTGATTTTATTTTTTAACAAAACAAAACTCCCAATGAATTAGTCATGATTTTGAAGTTCATATTACGTTTTTAAACAAAACATCATACTTTTTAAAGGCTTTTAAGAACTTGTTTTTGTCATCAGACTAATAAACCAAATAAAAGCAAAACACAAATCACAATCTCATTTTCCACCAGCTGACACACCGTAAATAACTGATCTACAAATTATGTCTTTGAGCCCGTATACTGGTTATTTGTGGTGCACGACACAGCATGCATTCTCCTGCTTTTATTAAGGAGAAAGAGAATTACTGTACATAGTTACACGGACAGAACTTTCCATGGTATAGAACAAAGACTCCCAAAAAGCCTAAAGTACAGAGAATTGGGCTGCTATTTAAATCCAGTGTGTATGGCACGTGCACGCTGTCTTCTAGGTTTGTGCATGTGGAATGTGTGCGTGTGTGTGTGGGCATGCAAGGATGTACTTCAGTGTGCATGTATGTATGTGCGTTCTCTGTCCGAAAATGTGCGTGTAAATGCATTTGAAATTTGCAATGCATTTGAAAATTGAATTATTCTATTTTCAAATGGTTTATTGGGGCTTTTTTCACCTCTCATACCAAATGTCTCGTAGCCTACAACTGTAATACAAATAATTAAAGTCAATAATTAAAGTAGCTATTCTTAATAATGAACAAAATGTGTAAAGTGATATAAGCTACTGTTGTTAATAGCACTGACTGAGACAACATGCTGAAAAACAAAGCCAAGTGACAACTGTGTAAGTGAACGCAAGTGAGCTGCAACTGGTCACGGCCCTCATCAAGTCACTTTTCGCCCAATGCAGCCCGTACCCCAAAATGAGTTTGACAACCCTGCGGTCAAACTGTGCACAACCAATATGTCAATTTGTTGCTCTGATTCCCTGCTTTTATATGACATGAAAAAGCTCAAATGAAAAAAGCCTCGATGACTGGCTCTTCACTGTGTTGGGTCACATATTTTCAAATGGGGGTTTGCGGTCAAATATTATACACATTTGGTGGTTGTTAGTATGTATTGTTAACTGATAGTATATGATTGCAACTACACAGTTTAAGGACTCTTTCCTTCTCTATGATTTATAATGACCAGGAACAGATGTTCCTGAGACCATGTCTATTCTAGTATAGGAGGCCCATTGTCCGGCTAATTTCATGGAAAGCTTATTTGACTTAGACCGGAGTAAAGGTCAATCTACAAGGTCAATAGTGACTAGCATGGTCAATAGTGACTGACTAGCATGTGATGATTGATTGATTGATTGATTGATTGAATATGTATAAGTACAGTTAATAACACTTTGTCTAAAAGGTCCGTCCAAAAAAGTCCTTGCGGTCTTGTTTCCATTGAGAAGAAAAAACGCAACCTACAATTACCAATATTTGCAAGCGACTTCACAGAAAAACAAGCCCAGTCGCTTATAATAAAACATAAAATAATAATAATAATAATAATAATAATAGCTTGTATTTACACTATTGGTCACTGTACCATGCAGTGGTGTAAAGTAACTAAGTACATTTACTCAAATACTGTACAGTACAATTTTGAGATATTTTTACTTTACAGGAGTATTTCCAATTTTCAGTACTTCTACTTCTACTCCACTACATCTCAGAGGCAAATGTTGCACTTCTTAGTTTTCTTACTCCACTACAATTATTTGACAATATTAGTTACCAGTTACTTTGTAGATTTTGATTATTATTACAAAACATACCCACTTCATCCCTATATACATTTTGAAGATTTAAAAATAGCCGATCTACAAGCTCGCAATGCGTCGCATTTTGTAGATCTGCTATTTTCAAAAGATTTTTATAAATTTGAAAACTTGTGAAATGGGACATTCTGCATAATGAGTACTTTCTACTTTGGTACTTTAAGTACATTTTAATACCAATACTTTTGTACTTATATTCAAGATAATTTCGAATTCCGGACTTAATACCGATTTCTACATTGCACTATTAAGTAAAGAAATAAAGTACTTTCCACCACTGACTGTACCTGTGAACATGTCCTGGTCAGTCTCTATGGTCTCCATCTTCACAGTCTGGAACATGTTCTGGTCAGTCTCTATGGTCTCCATCTTCACAGTCTGGAACATGTCCTGGTCAGTCTCTATGGTCTCCATCTTCACAGTCTGGAGTTTCCTCTCAACCTCGTCCTCTGCATCTGATGACTGATAAGAAGACACCCACATTCTTTATCGTCTCTGTCAGGTGGAAACCTCATATGTCCAAAACTGTTACCATTCAGGATTCAAATTCAAAAACAGCAAAAGTAGCAGATCTACAAGCTCAAAATGCAGCAGGAAGCGTCAGCTTTTGTGTGACGCTGTAGTTAAGAATATGGAGATACGAGGTTTCTGCTCGACAGCAACGTTATGCTCTATCAGTGGTGCACAGTAACGATCGAAGAGCATTTACTTTAGTACTGTAGCCTACTGAAACAAAAAAAAACTACAACGCATGGGTAGGCCTACCCGGGGGCGGGGCTACTCTGCAGCTATAACGTTCCCTCCGTAGTTCTCTCTCTCTCTCTCTCTCTCTCTCTCTCTCTCTCTCTCTCTCTCTCTCTCTCTCTCTCTCTCTCTCTCTCTCTCTCTCTCTCTCTCACTGCATGTTAACCCCATAAATGCTGGTTGGAATAAACCCGAAAACATTGATTTATTTTTTAAACAAAACAAAACTCCCAATGAATTAGTCATGATTTTGAAGTTCATATTACGTTTTTAAACAAAACATCATACTTTTTAAAGGCTTTTAAGAACTTGTTTTTGTCATCAAGACTAATAAACCAAAATAAAAGCAAAACACAAATCACAATCTCATTTTCCACCAGCTGACACACCGTAAATAACTGATCTACAAATTATGTCTTTTGAGCCCGTATACTGGTTATTTGTGGTGCACGACACAGCATGCTTTCTCCTGCTTTTATTAAGGAGAAAGAGAATTACTGTACATAGTTACACGGACAGAACTTTCCATGGTATAGAACAAAGACTCCCAAAAAGCTAAAGTACAGAGAATTGGGCTGCTATTTAAACCCAGTGTGTATGCACGTGCACGCTGTCTTCTAGGTTTGTGCATGTGGAATGTGTGCGTGTGTGTGTGGGCATGCAAGGATGTACTTCAGTGTGCATGTATGTATGTGCGTTCTCTGTCTGAAAATGTGCGTGTAAATGTGTATGTGTTTAATTGGTTTGTGTGTGCATGCTCTCTGTGCTCTCTGCCTCTGGGCTCCTAAAGGTCAGCTAAGGTCAGGTGCCATCTGGCAAACATTTTCAACTGGTCAGCTAGTATGTTATTGTAATCTCCTCAAGAATGTGCTCTGTGCCTCTCAGTATCAAAACGTATGTCTTGTCTCTCCTAACCACTTGAATGTGTGTATAATTGTATTTGATGTATTATGTGTGGTGTTGTTCAGATCACTGTTTATCGTCTGTCATCAGAATTTCCTGTGTGGCATTCAGTGGGGGATAGGTGTTTTGAGGTCTGTTCTCGTGAAAGGCCCAACAAGCCCTCTATCATAGAGGCTCTATGTCCATATGTGTGTTCAAGTCAGGTATATCTGAAACTATATGGTATATTAAAATACTACAAGGGAGATTAAGCAGGGACCCCCACTACACATTGGATTAATTGGAACTGTGTGTTTTCAGACATTTAACCACTTAAACCCTCAATACTTTGTCATCTTGACCATTGGCTCTGTACTTGCCTGTATGGTCTGCTCTTATTTCCCTGTACACCTCTTCTTTCTCTCGTTTCTTTTATTTCCTTCATTCTTAAGCCAGTAGCAAAAACAATACCACATAGCACCAGAGGCAGAGGTGGAATTTTTATTTATTTTATTAATTGTTTTTACTTAAGGAAAAGTATCAATACTGCAATGTAGAAACACTCTGTTAGAAGTAAAAGCCCGGTCATAAAAATGTACTTGAGTAAAAGTATGGGCATCAAAATATACTTGAATTACCAAAAGTAAAAGTACTCATTACGCAGAATGTTCCGTTTCACAAGGTATCATATGTATAACATATTTTGAAAATAGCAGATCTACAAGCTCACAACACGCTTATAGTTTAAACAGGGCTGAAGTGGTTGATGTATGTTTTGTAATAATAATTCAAATCTACAAAGTAACTTACTAAAGTTTTCAAATAATTGTAGTGGAGTAAAACGGACCAGAGGTGTCACCAAAAACACAGAAGAATTATGATGTCTGTCCTCTGTGTGTCTGTCCACTGATCTTGCCCAAATATGGAGTTCTACACTGATATCATCAAAATGACATCAAGCTTGTCCAAACATGGCGTTAAAGGCTCCACACTGGGCTCCAAGTATAAACCACGCACCTCGCACCACGATACACATGAAACTGCAGTGACATCACCATGACATCCACTCCAAAGCATTCTATTTCTAGAGAAGCCAATGCAGGAACGCAGCACAGATAGTCTGTCCGCAGCTGGATGAATGCAATACTAACCCATGACACAACTTCAACTTGTCATGCTGAGTGGGAATTTAAGAATTAGGATTCAAAGTGAAATTAAAACTTAAGGGAACATTTGAGAGGAGGGAGTGTCACCACGACTTTGACTGGCTGATTTCCTTGCCTTGAGAAGATAATTTGTAGCTGCACTTACAGTAGAGGCTAAGATGGATTCAAAGTTGTCTTTGTCAGAATATTGTTCAGAATTTTCCTGTCCGGTGTGTCATGGCATATTTACACATCCTGTTATCCTGTCCTGTAGCCACAGCTTCTGTAAAGCCTGTCTGCAGGAATGTTGGACACACAAGGAAATAAAGGAATGTCCAGTTTGTAAGAAACTATCTTCAACGGATGATCCACCCTGTAACCTGGCTTTGAAGAACCTGTGTAAGATCTTCATAAAGGAGAAACTTCGGACAATGGATCCCAAGGAGGCAGCCGAGGAATCACTGACGATCTTACAGGAGAAACTGAAGGTCTGTACTGAAGTTAAAACAAAGTGTGACCAAGCAGCAGAACACATTAAGGTCCAGACCCGGAACACAAAGAGGAAGATTAAGGAACAGTTTAAGAAGCTTCATCAGTTTCTACAAGAGGAAGAGAATGCTAGGATTGCTGCACTGGGGGAGGAAGAGTTGAAGAAGAGTCAGATGATGAAGGTGACGAGTGAGTTTCTGAACAGAGAGATATCAACCCTTTTAAACACAATCAGAGCCATAGAGGAGGAGCTGAGAGCTGAACACTTCTCATCTCTGCAGAACTACATGACCACAGTGGAAAGATTCCTTTTCATTCTGCAGGACCCACGGCTGATCTCAGGAGCACTGATAAACGAGGTCAAACACCTGGGCAACCTGACCTTCAGAGTCTGGGACAAGATGATGGAGATGGTCTCCTACACACCTGTGATTCTAGACCTCAACACAGCCCATCCAGCATACACCCTGTCTGATGATCTGACCAGTGTGAGACGTGGAGATGAACAGCAGCTTCCTGACAACCCAGAGAGGTTTGACCACCATGGCTATGTCCTGGGTTCTGAGGGCTTCAACTCGGGAATGCACTTTTGGGATGTTGAGGTTGGAGAAAATAGTTGCTGGGAGTTAGGCGTGATAGCGGGGTCTTTCCACAGGAAGGGAGACAGAGGGGGTAGATCCTGGAATATAAGGTTATATGACGGAAAATACACAGCATACTGCTCCTCGCCAGAGTCACGCACTGACATCCTCTCAATGAAACAGAAACCCAGGAGGATCAGAATCCTACTGAACTTTAAGGGAGGACACCTGCTCTTCATTGATCCTGACACTGATCCTAAGACACGCATATACACATTCTCACACACTTTCACTGACACCCTCTTTCCATACATGTATAATGGTGACGATACTCTCCCTCTGAATATGTTGACAAGGGAGATCAGTGTAAAAAGAGAATATTGCTAGCTAACTAAAACTAAGACCAAAACTGAAACGGAGACAAAAATAATGTTGTTACCTTTAATGTTTCCGACTGATATGCCCGTATATGGAGATCTCTGTATATGTCAGTCCATGTCCTTTTTATGCCATATATGAGCATGATTTGTTAGCGCCTGATGCCACGATGACACATTGAGGTTAGACAACACACTCCTTATTTGGGCGTAGCTGCATTGGGAAGTCCTGTTATGGTTATGGCTGAATCATTGTGACATGAGTGTGACGTTGTGGTCTGTGCACACACCCATCCTCCCTTAAGACAATTTTAACATAGGAAGATGTGTAAACATATTGGGCATTAAATGTACTGTAATTAAGGGGGGGAATGTATTATATGTATTTGGCCCCTCATTTATAAAACAAATGTACATATGAAATCAAATGTAAAATAAAAAATCACACCAGTGTGAAGAGAGTGGTGCCTTTCATGAGTTCATTTCGTTAGTTACTTTTTACAGACTTTGATGACTTCAAAGTATTTTTACTAATTTTAAGTACTTTAAAATGTTTTTATTGATTTTTACGTGTTTTTACTCATTTTAACATCTTTTAAGTATTTTTACTCATTTAAAGTATTTTTACTCATTTAAAGTATTTTTACTCAGTTTAGGAACTTTAAAGTATCTTTACTAATATTTAAGTATTTTTACTCATTTTAAGTATTTTTACTCATTAAGTATTTTTACTCAAAAGTGTGTGTTGTGTGTGAGTGTGTGTGTGTGCGTGTGTGTATAATTAGTGTAACTGGTTGCATCTTTGTGTTGCAATCAGCCGCAGCTGTTGAGGCTGTGCTCAAACATACAGAGAGGCCGTGCTCATACACACAGACACACAGACAGACACACAGACAGACACACACCAGGACAAAGTCACTCCTTGACTCCTTGGAGTGGCTAGCACCACTCAAAAATAAAAATCAGCACGCACGCACACGCACACCCACCCACCCACCCACCCACCCACCCACACACACACACACACACACACACACACACACACACACACACACACACACACACACACACACACACACACACACACACACCGAGATGAAGAAAGATGTTCACCTACCACTACCAGATGTTGGCCGTTATAAAGTCATTCCGTTATAATATATGTAAAGTCTTTGTTAATGCAGTTCACTCACTCAATTGCAAGTGCTATTGTAATCGAGGCTGTGTGGCTTGCAGTAGCCTAGTGTCCGCTGTAGTCAGAGCTGATGGAAAACGTTTTTCCATGTTTAACTGGATGTAAAACCGTTGCCAGAAACATCTTTTCATTGTGTTTTGTTTTCCTGTATGTCCTGTATGTTTTTTGTTTTGTTTTTCTCATTGCCGCTGACATGGTACGATGTTACAGTGCACATGGTTACTCATCCGATTGTGTGACCTGAGTGCATTGCAGGTGGCTACAGGACACATATTGGATAGGCAACCCGCTTTTGACAAATTGAAAAAAAACAGCACACTATCTTGGGCTGTAGGGGGCCTCCCTCTACTGGACAAAATCAGTGTAACTGGAAAAGTGTGACGCATATCGCGTAGGAGGACTTCCGGAAAAAGTGTTGCGCAATCATGTTTCATACAAATACAAAATGTACGGAAAATATGAAAGTTGCACTTATGAAATGTAGCTTATTAGATTTCCCATGGCATGCACTATATTTGTGCATAGTTTGCAGACAATTGCACTACTGGTGTGCTAGTGGGAGGCGAACGAGTTAAACAGGATAAACGAAGTACGGCCTTCTCTATTAGGGTGGCGAGATAATAATATAATAATTAATAAAACTAAATAATTACAAAACACAATAGAACTGCAGAGGCTTGGCGGACTGAGCGTCTGGATTGTTGGGACTTTTCCCTTTGGTCCGACAATTGAGCCGGATGCAAGGCAAAGATTTAACTGTGTGTGTTATAGATAATAGATAATCCAAATATAAACACATTCTTAAATAAAACATGCCAGGAAAAATATTGCCTAGGGCGCCAAATTGCCTAGCACCGGCCCTGGCTGTGACATCAAAGTCCAAGGGCCAATCACAGATTACTTTTCAGCCTAATTATTCAGAAAACCCCAGACCACAGAAAATCTACTGAATGTTCAAAGTTCAGTTTTTTGGGGTCTAAATGAGGTCACAAAACCCCCCAAAAAACATACAAAATTAAAAAAGTGAAAATGAATGTCATAGAACCTTTAATATATTGTTAGCACAGTCTGCTGAGCATGTCACCCCAAAATTTCACTGTACCTACTTGTATGTGTGAGTGACCAATCAAACCTCTTTGAATCTTGAATCTTGAAACAGGTGTGTTGTCACACCCAGCTCAGATTCTATAGTTTAGTGACCGCTTAAACCATCACCCACCAGTGTACTTTTGTGACGAAAGTGATTGGTGTAACAGCATCACAGTCTAGTAACTAGACAGATCAACTGATTCTATTAAACCAATACATTTGTAGCAGAGTGGCACGCAACCTCAGCCTGATGGCCTGAAATTCTAATATCCCCCCCAAGCTGTGGGGAATCCCCTTTGGCTTAGTGGTTAAAATGTTGGCTTTCCACATGGGAGACCAGGGTTCGAAATCCCGGGCGTTACACATACATTCATACACATAGATATACTTTGTAATCACCAAGGCATCCATTTGCTGAAGAGAAAGAAATAAGCAATTCCTGTTTTCCGCACCATATTTAGGCTAAGTCTGTGTTACATCATACTCAAGACAAAGGCCTATATTAATAGAAAGGAGATTCAGTGCAGCATAATGGAGGACGACAGGGAGAAGGCATTGTTAGATTATAGAAAGAAATTGCTTGAACACATTGAGGTTGATGGACAGTTAAAGGAACTGTGGGAGCAACTTAGAGAGCAAACTAAGCAGTACGAGAAATCAGAAAATGACCTCAAAGCTCTGCAAAGCGTTGCACAGATTATAGGAGAGGTGCTCAAACAGCTGACTGAGGAGAAGATCATTGTCAAGGCTACAAACGGGCCTCGGTACGTGGTTGGATGTCGCAGACAACTGGATAAGTCCCAGCTCAAGCCGGGCACCAGAGTGGCACTGGACATGACCACCCTGACTATAATGAGGTACCTGCCCAGAGAGGTGGACCCCCTGGTCTACAACATGTCTCATGAGGACCCCGGCAGCGTCTCGTACTCCGAGATTGGAGGCTTGTCCGAACAGATCCGTGAGCTGAGAGAGGTGATCGAACTGCCTCTGACCAACCCCGAGCTGTTCCAGAGAGTGGGAATCATCCCTCCAAAGGGTTGTCTGCTCTACGGACCGCCGGGCACCGGGAAGACTCTTCTTGCCAGAGCTGTGGCCAGTCAACTGGACTGCAATTTCCTCAAGGTGGTGTCCAGCTCCATCGTGGATAAGTACATTGGCGAGAGTGCGCGGCTGATCAGAGAGATGTTCCACTACGCCAGAGACCATCAGCCCTGCATCATCTTCATGGATGAGATCGATGCCATTGGCGGCCGTCGTTTCTCGGAGGGAACCTCGGCAGACAGGGAGATCCAGAGGACCCTGATGGAGCTGTTGAACCAGATGGACGGCTTTGACACCCTGCACAGAGTGAAGATGATCATGGCCACCAACAGACCCGACACCCTGGATCCTGCCCTGCTGCGTCCCGGCAGGCTGGACCGTAAGATCCATATTGAGCTGCCCAATGAGCAGGCTCGTCTCGACATCCTCAAGATTCACTCTGGTCCAATCACCAAACACGGAGAAATAGATTATGAGGCCATCGTGAAGCTGTCCGATGGATTCAACGGAGCCGATCTAAGGAACGTGTGCACAGAGGCAGGGTTGTTCGCCATCCGTTCAGACCGTGAGTATGTCACTCAGGAAGACTTTATGAAAGCTGTGCGCAAGGTGGCAGATTCCAAAAAACTGGAGTCAAAGTTGGACTACAAGCCTTTATAATGTTTCTCTGCTATTTAGTTTTTTTCTTTCACTGCAAGCACACAGAGGACTGTCATTACATCATTATGGAGCAACCCAAGTGACAGGCTGTTGTATGGAAACACATCTTTGGAAGGCGTTCACACTGAAAGGAGTGAGACATGTCATAACTAGGACAAACATGACGTTACAATGTTATAGCCTAAAGGCTTTTTAGGTTTAGATTTTTTTACGGCGACCCGTAATATACATTGTTATCTAATGTATATATGAATGAATATTAAAGCCAAAGCATATCAGCCAGCTGATCAGTCAGTCTATGTCATATACATGCTAAAGGACCCCAGCATGTCAGTCTATTGGACCAGACACCTACGGTCTGTTTTGCAAACCATACAGTATCAGAGTTACACCAACATTGGTGACTTATCGACATCTGTGGCTCCAAAAGTTTCTGTTTTATGCTCTTGAGAGAGCCCAGTTATATGTTACTATGGTACTATTCTTCATTATGACAATTTTTTGTATTACTTTTCTCCTTGAAACTTTAACTACAAGCTTCGTTCAGACTTCAAAATGTTTTCGGGAATAGAATTATATATCTTATACCTTTTTGAAATATTAGACTTAAGAAATAAATTTGATGTAGGCTACAACGGTAATTTTCAATGTTACATCAGCCACAGCATCGCACCAAGTTGGGAGAGTTTGCGAATGGCTGACATCATTTGTTTTTTACATGGAACGTCCTGAGTCAGATGAAAGAGACCAACCATACTGTTTTTCCAGCAATGGTACCTTCATTTTAGTCTAGTTTTATTAGTGGTATCGATCTCTTGAGAGAGGCCAGATATTTTATTGTCACAATTGATTATTTTATTTTACTCCTCAAAACGTTGGCACGTTCTAGCTCTGGCATACTTTCACCAGACTTCAAAATGTTTGTCTTGATAACAAAAGAAAATATATGAATTATATATATTAATTATATTAAAATTATATTTTTAATATATTATTTTATTTTAGGCTCTAATGTCCAGGTCATTTCGGTAATGTCATCCCGCCTCAACAACACACTATCGTGGAGAGTTTGAGAACTTTAACCCCAGGTGTACATTATGAATGCAACGTCCAATCATCCACTAATTGGAATTGCATGTTGAGCACCTCGCTCTATGGAGCACCTCGCAAACCACTTTCACTTCTGCCCTTAAGGCACACCATCAACACGTCTGTCATACAAACTCTATTTCCACAGCTTCCTCGTGTCCTGACAGATGCACCCCACGACTCTGACACAGCCCTGGGTAGGCAACCCAGCCTGACGGAGATCTCCACTCAGAAGAGTGCACTTTTCCAGTAAATTTTCCTCTCAAAACCTTGGCAGGATCTCATTGAGCCACGCTTTCTTTTTTTTCAATTTTCAGTTTTCACTTACAATATAATGGACTCACAACTCCAACCCCCTCCCTCTCCCACACTAGCTCCGCCATACTCTCACGAAAAACTTTGTTCACACTTCAAAATGTTTGTCTCCTTCGGGAATAGCAGGAACTTTTTGAATTGCCATGACAATAGTCAGCGGCCGCTGGTCTGACTGTGTGGCCCCCAGGGTGCCACAGGCTCCAATCCGCACCAAACTGGGCACAAAAACTGTTCAGGGGCCACGGTAGGGGCCCTGACCAAAAATTCTAAATATTTTCTGATATGTTCAAAAATCCTAACCCTGAACCTAAGCGTAATACAGTATTTGTCTTTGAAATGTGGTGGACTGAAAGTCATAAGCTCAAAAAGAGAATGATAAAAAAAGTATGGATAATCAAAAAATGTACTGTACTTTGTAGAATATATCCCACCAAGATTGCTGCTCTTACCTGTATGAGTAACTGACAAATAAATCCTTGATTCTAAAAAATATTGTAAAACATTAAATTAGCTTAATTTCTAGCGAGCATTCCATTCACGTGGTATTTTACTATTTTAAATAAGCTACTTTAATGAGCATTTCTTGATTCATTATGTAATAAAGTATCAGTGAATAGTAATGCATCAATATCATACCAAATAATGCAATATTACTTCAAGCTCATTTAAGTCTTATACATATTTTCCATCAGTGTTGTCACCAATAATGTTATTTGTCAAGGTGTGCTATCACAATAATTAATGCTCATATTGCTTGCGCATAATGTTTCCATACCATGTGTGGACACACACACACACACACACACACACACACACACACACACACACACACACACACACACACACACACACACACACACACACACACACACACACACACACACACACACACACACACACACGCGTACCGGGATCAGCTGAAACAGCTGACGAACAGCTGGATATGTGTTCGGGCAGTGATTCCCAAACGTTTCTGGATCAGGGCCCGCATTTGCGGCCCACCCATCTGACCACTTAACACGGCAGCCATATGCATTTTCAGAGCATTTTTGTTTTAATGATTAATCATGTGTTCACTATCATTAAAATCTCAGCGTTTTTGCCAATTATTTGGGGTTCCCACTTGTAATAGTCTCACGGCCCACCAGCCGTGAGCCCCGGCCCACAGGTTGGGAATCGCATGGTGTAGTATAGGGATGACATCCCCACACCGGTCACCGGCAATTCTTAGCTTTTTATTAGACCAGATTTTCAGGCCACTGTGCAGCCTTCAAATCTATACTGTGTTGATCACAGCAAGTGTTACACTTGGGGGCCCCTGACACATTAAGCTGGGTTGTACAACGACTATTCTCAGGCAGACCCCTAAACAGTGTTTGTGCCAAGTACAGTATCGTGCGGATCAGAGCAATGGCTTTGCCTCATAAACGTGTAGGCCCTGGGGGACCATGACACATTAAGCTGGGTTATACAATGTTACGGGTCCCAAGCTAGGCCGGGTACCACATTAACAAGATTGAATTTGGTTCACTGCCTCAGTCTCTGAAAAACAGTATAAACAGGCACAGGAATCAAGACATGAACCTCTTCATTTGTGTTCCTAATTTTCCTCTCATTTATTCACAATAATACAACAACATATCACAATAAATCCACATTTCCCCATTCTGCAATAATGTCTCTCTTTTTGTCAAAGTCCATAGCACCTTCAAGGTGAGCTTGTGTGTGTGTACAATTCTTGTTTTCTCCCAGGTAAGGGTATATGTGTGTGTGTGTGTGTGTGTTCCAGGTAGGTATGGCATGTATGTGTGTGGGTGAATATATGTACAGTCTTTTACAGGTGAGTATGGAATAACTGTTGTGTGTATACTGTAAACTGCTGTCCCTTAAATACATTTGCATATTTTCACTTCACATTTACAATATACCGTAACCATTTGGCTTCAATATCTCCATTAAACCTCAGTCATCAAATCACAATGAAATACATTCAAAGGCCATATTTCAGTTTTTGTACTGGTCCCATATAGCTACCATTACTAGTGCAATCAATTCAACATAGAATTGCATCTGACATAACATCAAGGATTAGTCTCTGTGTAACATAAAGCCACATTCTTTAGCTTAAAGTTATCTTAAGTAGTTCACTGTTGTCTTTTCAAAACATGACACATCATCACATTGAGGGAATATTAACTTGAGTGGAGCATATTCAAAATACACTCAAACACAATAAATGCACTTTTGCAATAAAGCCATTAATCAATAATAAAGAGAATGCACCCAAAATACTTTGAAAATATAAAGAGTATCAATAGAAAAATATTATAAATGCAAAATGTTTGTTCACCACCTCAGCACCAATGAAATAAACCAAAGTTTAGCTGTATTTTGATTGATTGATTGACATTTTTATTAGGCAAAAGAATGTAAAACAACACAGTTACATTTATAATGCTTTTGTCTAAAAGGTTGTTTCCGTTGGGGTCTTGTTTCCGTTGGGGTCCTTGAGTTAATTTCATAGACATATATAGTAGCAACCAAACAGTTCAAAAATCAACATGAAAATACAGATAATACAGAAAAAGTACCACTATGTACAAAAAAAGCATTTAAAAATATATGTACAAAAAGAAAGGGGGGGGGGAAGCATGGAAAAAAAAAAAAAAAAAAAAAAAATTATATACAAAAAAAAGCATGAGGAAATACAAAATATGTACAAAAAGAGGAGAGGGGGGGGGTCGTCTGTCTACAGGGAAACTGGTACTAGCTCCTCTTTCGGCCTCCAGAAAGATGGGTTTTTAGGGCTGTTTTGAATGAGCCCAGCGAACTGCATTTTTTGAGGGATGGGGTTAGACTATTCCATTCCTTGGTGGCTGTGCTATAGAAGGAGAATTTGCCCATGTTTGTTTTATGGGTGGGTGGTACCAGATTGTTGTTTACGCTCCCTCTAGTTTCGTGGCTGTGGGTGTCACTAACTTTTTCGAGGCATTTATACAGATATGTGGGTATAGGGGGCATATCGGGCAAATCTGCATTTACAATTTTGAAGACCAGACCCATTTTTAGTTGTTTAACCCTGTCTTCCACCCTGAGCCAGCCTAGGCTGGCAAAGTGAATGGGAGAGAGGTGGGTCATGGGCCCCAGTCCGAGAAGTAGTCGGATCAGTTTGTTTTGGGAGGTTTGTTTGTAGATATACTAGGTTTGTTTGTAGATAATGATTACAAAACCCTTCACCAATAATATATCTGTCAAGTGTTCAGGTAGCAAACATTGGAAATGTCGTGGATAAATGTACATTCATGTGCTCAGTACACAACAAGGCTAACGCCATCTTCAAAGGAATAACACGAGGGAGACGCCATTATGCAATCAATCAGCACGTCAATTTGCGGACTTTTTACCGTCTTTTAAACTCTACATTAAACACTCAAATCAGTCATTAAAACCCATCACAGTCTCTTCACATAAACATTAAACCTTAGGAGTTAAGTTAATATGGTTTTCACGGTGTACTGACCTGAAAAACAGTATAAACAGGCACAGGAATCAAGACATGAACCTCTTCAGTTGTGTTCCTAATTTTCCTCTGAGGAAAGGGGGGAGGCACCCAGACCTTAACCCATTAAGACCTGAGAAGATTCTAGAAATGTCTTCTAAATCCTAACAATTTTTTGAAAGAAAAACCCAAAAAAAAATTCCTCGATTTTTCAAAAATAGCAGATCTACAAGCTCGTAGCGCGGCACTCGGTGCCGCGCTATGAGCTTGTATATCTGCTATTTTTGAATAGCCAAAGAAATCTAAAGTGACACAGATGCGTTCCAGGTATCAATGGGTTAAAGGGAACCCTTAGGCAACACCTGCTACACACACAAAGGTTCCGCTTCTCATCCCAAGTGACCTACAGTGAATTACTACTGATATTATTTTGGCTTGTGACCATTGGAATAATAAAAATAATACAAGTACTGGACAATACTAAATAATAAAGTGCATACACCTTTTCAAAAAAATAGAAGTTACTTCACAAGTTGCCTCACAATTGTGAGGGTATCACACACTCCCCGACAAACAATAGTGGCTCCTGACACTTGACCTTAATAATAGAAACCCCCAAAATTCACTCTGAACAGTGCATAGTTAGTATAAGAAAAAGACCACAATAAAGCATTCTCAAGGTAGGTATCGAATGTCCTTAGTGTGCATGTAGTCCGTGGCACAGTTTTTTTCTGTTCTTGTGCGCAAGTGTGTTCGTGTATGTGAGTGTGTTTGTGTTTGTGAGTGTGTTCAGTCTTTGCTGTGTTTCAGTTCAGTAACAATGAATTGGGTATGTAGTGGGTGGGAATGGGTATGGAGGGATGGATGGGGGCATTGGGGGCTGAAAGGGCAGGGGATAGGGATGGGGGTAGCACAGCTGGTTCCACTGCATCGGATGGATTCCAACTGCATTGACAGTGGGACGGGGCTGGTAGGCTGGTTGGCCAAGGGTTGGGTAAGTGAACATGTAACCAGGCCGTCTCACCCTGGTGGAGTGTCTTAGAGGGACTTGACATTCAAGCTGAGGCTCTGGGATGTCTTCCTCCAGGCAGACTATTTCAGGTATCTCTTGGTCACCGTTGGGCTGAGGCTGATCCATGTCATGTTCAGTCACACTGTGTACTTCCGGTTCCTCTTCGATGACACTTTGTCGTTCTTGTTCAGGTTCAACGTGGACTCTCTCTTCCCAGTGGGTTCCACTCTGTTCACGATGTCTGTGTGGCTCATGGGTTACATTTTGATCTGGTACGTTACGGTCAGTTCTGGGTTTTTCCACAGGTACCCGCAGCCAGTAACGATACACTCCTTCCTCTCCTTCCTCTTCTTCAGAGTCACTTGTGTCTGGGCTCTGTGTCCGTTCTGTGGGTTTTAGGGGTTGTGAGTGTCTCTTAGCTCTCTTGTGTGACTCACGTGTGTTGGTGACTGGACTCTGGGGTGGCTCTATCGGCAGGTCATTCACTTGTAGCAGCAGGTTCCTGTGCAGAGTGCGAGTGGGGCGGCCACCTGTCTCAGGGGTCACTTTGTAGACAGGATTATCTCCGACCTGCTCTTTCACGATGTAGATGGTCTGCTCCCAGTAGGGTCTAAGCTTACCAGGGCCACCTCTCTCATTGAGGTTACGCACAAGGACTCTGTCTTCAGGCTGAAGAGTCACACCCCTGCTCCTCTTGTCATAGTACTTCTTTCCCTTAGCGCTGGACTGCTGACTGTTTGCATTGGCTATTCGATATGCCTCGATCATTTTTCCTGCCCACTTTTCAGCATATCCTCTGTGGGTCACATCTTCTTTATCTGCTATGAGGCCAAAGAGAAGGTCGACAGGGAGACGTGGATGATGGCCATACAGCAAGTAATAAGGGGAAAAGCCGGTGGCTTCGTGTTTTGTGCAATTATATGCATGGACCACATGAGGCAGGTGATCTTTCCAGTTCTCCTTTTCTTTCTCTCCCAGGGTCCTGAGCATCAGTAACAGTGTGCGGTTTAGTCTCTCAACAGGATTACCTTGGGGGTGATAGGGGGAGGTTCTGGAGTGGCCAACGCCGGCTAACTGTCTCAGTGACTTGAACAACTCGTTCTCAAACTCGCGTCCCTGGTCATGGTGAAGTTTAGATGGGTACCCGAACTTGGGGATAAAATCATTGAACAGCTTGTCGGCAGCTGTCTTGCCAGCTTTGTTTCGGGTGGGGTAGGCCTGCGCAAACCTGGTAAAATGATCTATTACTACGAGAATGTACTCACATCCACCACGGGAGGGTTCTAGGTGAAGGAAGTCAATACACACCAGTTCGAGGGGAGAGTTTGATGTAATACTGCCCATGGGCGCTCTTTCATGCACGGCTGGCTTCTTCTGCTTTAGACAAGGGCACTTCCTGGTGATGTACTCCTCGATTTCTCTCTTCATGAAAGGCCAGTAGAAGCGCTCTCTTGCTAGAGTCAGGACTTTTTCTACACCGACATGGCCCATGTTGTTATGCAGGTAGGTGAGAGCTAGTTGTCTGTAGGTGGCAGGCAAGACCAATTGTCTTCTACCTATGGTTTTCCTGTAGAGTAGGCCATCCTCTATGTGTAACTTGCTCCACTCTCTTAAGAGCCTCATGGTGTCTATGTCACAGTTCCCTTTGTTGCACTCTGTTGGTGGTGTGTTGTTCTCCTTTAACTCCATGACTTTTCCAATCGCAGAGTCTGCTCTTTGCTCTCTCACCAGCTCATCATGGCTAATCGCCTGCAGTGGTTCTACGGGGGGTTGCGGTTGGGATGCTAGGGTGAGGGCTGCGACCCAGGCAATGTCTCTCTGTTCGGCTCTTCGGGTTCCTTCCCATACAGTACACACAGCCTCTTCTGATAGTTCTTCAGAGCACTGTGTCATGAGGATGTTGATGTCAAGGGGACAACGAGAGAGGGTGTCGGCATCAATGTTGCTTTTGCCTGGCCGATATCTGATGTCGAAACGAAAATCAGCAAGCTCTCCCACCCACCGGTGGCCTACTGCGTTGAGCTTGGCAGTACTTAGGACATATGTGAGCGGATTATTGTCTGTGAAGACAGTGAAATGAGGGGCATAGAATAAATAATCCCTAAATTTGTCACATATGGCCCATTTTAATGCCAGGAACTCAAGCTTACCGCTGTGCAGGTGGTAGTTCTGTTCCGCTGGTGTTAATGTGCGTGACCCGTAGGCAATCACTCTCAACTTTCCATCCTGGTGCTGATAAAGGACCGCTCCCAGATCTTTTTGGGACGCATCTGTATGAAGAGTGAAGGGTTGATTAAAGTCTGGGTACGCCAGCACTGGGGGTTCCATCAGCATGTCTACCAGGCGTTCCAGGATCTGCTGGTGTTTCTCCTTCCACTCGATTGGGGTGCGAGAGGACTGTTGGGGGAATTTTGTCTTCGCTCGTGAGGGTTTGGACTGGGGGGTGTCAGACTGTACCTTGAGCAGGTCATACAGGGGCTGGGCTATTCGTGAAAAGTCTTGCACGTAGCTTCTGTAGTAGCTCAGGAAGCCTAGCACTTGTCTGATGTCTCCGACTGTCTTTGGTGTTCTGTGTTTCAGCACCCGCACTGCCTCCAGGTCTTTGGGATCCACCTTCACCCCTTCTGCAGACACCAACCGGCCAACGTATCGGACCTCTTTGCGGAACAGCTCGCACTTCTCTGACTTCAGCTTTACGCCGTGGCGCTGGAGGGCTTGGAGGACTTTGCGCAGCACTTGCACATGCTCATCAAAGGACTTAGAGAAACACAGCACATCATCAAGATAGGGGATGCAGCATTCATCTCTGAGTGTGTCGAGCATCTCCTCCATGCTCCTTTGAAATGCTGCTGGGGCTTTGGATAACCCAAAGGGCATTCTGACCCACTCGTACAGCCCCCAGGGGGTCGTGAATGCTGTCATGTACCTTGATCCTTCTGCAATAAAGCCTTGGTGATAGGCCTTGCCTTGATCGAGTATCGAAAACCAGCCGTACCCTCCCAGTGAGTCAGTGAGATCCTGGAGCCGGGGAAGGGGGTGTCGGTCTGGCACTGTCTTGTTGTTTAAGAGCCGGTAGTCGATACACAGGCGCAAAGACCCATCCTTCTTTCTCACACATATGACAGGGGCTGCATAGGGGGATTGGGATCGATGCGTAGGACTTTTGCACTGGAATGTCATCCTTGAGTCTGATCTCCATCTGTAGTGAGGGAATACAACCGATGTCGCCACTGTCCTGAGCAAAGGCCCCAGACTCCTCACAGAGCACTCTCTTCACCACCTGCTGTTGTTCAGGGCTCAGATGGCTGATATCAACAGGCGGTAGCCAGGGCTCAGTGGGGGTTGTGCTGGGAGAGGCGATGTGGTTAACCTCTGCCGTTACTTTTGTCAGTGTGACATCAGCTCGGTGTGACTCTGCTGCATCTGTCTCAAGGACTTTGGTGACATGTTGGATGACACCCAGGGGCGTTCTCTTTGGCAAGGTGACCTCATGCTTTGAGTGGTTGGAAATGGGCACTTTAACACAAGGCCGCCGTGTGTGGTTGATTTCCAGGAGGCCTTCTCCCACACTCAGCTGTCCTAAAACAGGGTTCTCCTCTGCGGGTTCATACAGGACAAGGGGATCCGAGGTGTCAAAGTTAGGGGGGACCCTGCACCACACATGTATTGCACTTCCTGCTGGAATAACAATATTGTCTCTGCCCACTCTTACTGTGGCTGGGTCACAGAATGTCTTTTGGGGGACCTGGATGAAATTGACCATGGCCTTCACTTGCTCTTCCTCCATTCCGAATGCGCTGCGTAAGAGGCTGACTACTGTGGCTACAGCAGCACCAGAGGACTCCTGTCTCTTGATGACCTCTTCAAGTACATTGGCTCCTAACAAAGGCTGGGGCATGGGCAACTGGCTGACTAAGAAGGGGGCTTGGACAGTGAGATTTGGGTCATCATTTCCTGTGAGGTTGACGGTGAGCTCCACCCACCCGTCATAAGGTATGAGTTGGCCATTTGCTGCATAGACTTCCAGATCTGCTTCGAGGAGCTCCTGCAGCGATCTCACTGGGTAACTGGGGATGTGAACGTTAGCCCACGCTCTGTCGATTATACTCACCTGTGAGCCAGTGTCAAACAGGACTGTTGCTGGGTGCCCATTGATCAAACATTTCAGCTGGCTTATCTTTCCAACTAGGGGGGCTTGGCATCTGGTGGTACTCTGGCAGGTAAGGGTTAGGGTTGTCTGGGGTTTGGGGTTCTGGGGCAATTTTGGTAGGTGTTTAGGGGTGGGGTTTACTGGTCGGGACTGAAGCTGTGCACCGGTCTCTGGCTGTCCCTCGGCAGAGACCGGGTCTCGTTTCCCTGAAACCTGGTCCGCTTCAGGCATCCCACTGCCCGGTGTCCTGTCTCTCCACACACAAAGCAGTGGTTGCACTCCTGCAGGTTCTGTTCTGTACATTTTGGACAACGAAATGTTCTTCCCCTCGCTTGGAAGGAGGATTGGGGGATGTAACTAGGGGGTGACTGGAAAGGGTGGTGTGATGGGGATTGGGGAAATGCTCGGGCTGGCGATGGCAGGGGAGGGATGTGACTGGGGGGTGGCTGAAAGTGGTGATGTGACGGGGATTGGGGCAACATTTGGGCGGGTGGTGGCATTGAGTGGGCCAACTGGGTGTTGCTTACCTGTTGATCCATTAGAGTGGCCACCATTTGCGTCAGGGTCTCCACCTGTGCACTGAGCTGTTGTATGGTCTGAATGTTCTTGTTGTCTGCAGCGGTGACTCTAGGCTTGTCATCCATCTGTTTATCTCCTGTTTCCACCTTGGCACTGTGAGCGGGTGTTGTCTTTTGACGGGGAAGCTGGCCGAGTCTGCGCTGATGTTCATTCTCGTCGTTGATCATCTTTGTCATTTGGCCGAGGATTTCCTCATCAGTGACTTGGCTGTTAGAGACGAGGGGTCTCAGTCTCTGCCGGAGGTCTGCGTGTTTTGCTCCCAGGCCCTGATAGATTGAATTGAGAAAGACCTCTTGGATGGTTTTAGGATCATAAGAGATGTCTGTGTTGGCCTGCTTTGACTGGAAAAGGAGTCTCTGCTTGAGTCCAATCATGCGGTACAGGAACTGCTGAGGTGGCTCTTGTTCAGCCTGCCGGGCGCACATTAACTCCTGAAACATCTCAGTAGTTGCCTTCTCCCCAAGATGGGACCTGAGGAAGACCTTGAGTTCAGGGACAGCCAAATCATCTTTGTTTGACAGCATGTCCTTGAATGTGCCTGGTTTGATGATTCTCAGCACGCTGCGGACCACCTCGGCGTCTGTGAAACCATCTTTGACTCCTTCATCCATCTGCTTACTGATGCTATTGTAGCTAATGTCAGAGCTCTGGTCCCCAACTTGGCCCCCATGTACCTTAAACTCTCTGCGCTGGAGATAGGGAAGGTCTCTTAAGGGAACCATCCTCTCTGGTGTGCTCTGTGAAGGGGGGTATGACACTGATCCACCTTGGTGGTTGTGTGTAGGGGCGGGGGAGGTAGCTGTAGCTTCACAATGTCTCAGTTTCTTACCGAGTTCTTCATACAGTATTCTCAGTTCCTCTACTGGCTGGTTGGTTGCGTTAACAGGGGGGTTGGAATGGGGATGGGGTTGCATAATGGTGCTGTTGATCTGGGGGTCGGGTGGTAGTGGTGTGTGGTCTGGTGGGGCTGTGTGGACGGGGGGGTTGGAATGGGGATGGGGTGGCATAATAGTACTGTCGATCTGGGGGTGAGGTGGTGGTGATAAGTGGTCTGAAAGGGAGGGGGTTGGGTTGGTACTGGGTACCACATGTGGCGTTTCAACTGGCAATTCTGCATCAATTATTATCTTTCCTATCACGTCATTCAGCATCATCAGTTTGCCCAAGCCTTCATCCTCACTTCCTAGCAGGGCTTCAGACTGTATGCAGGAGATGACATAGTCCATGCATCCTTCCTCATCAGTTGGGCTCAACTGATCGATGTCGGTGGTGTCAGTTGCAAGGTCCCTTGCAACCTGGTAGATGTTGGCACCTGAGAGTTTAAACAACTTCCTTTTGATGGCCCACACCAGCTCCTTCCGTGCTTGGGACATGGTGTGTGTTGCTCTGATGGTAAGGCGATGTCTCGTTGTGGTGAATGCTGGTTTGGTGAACCAGCAGCGTTGCTCTTTGGCGACTGACGTGCGCTGACTCCCTGATTCAGCAGTGCGGCTCTCTGGCGAGGAGATCTTTTTCCTTATCTCCCCCTATGGACACCCACTGCCTAGCCTGAGGCTACGAGCTCAATCCATGGTCTTGAAGGGCGGACCCAAACACAGCCGCCCGGATTTGTGCGTCGCTTCCTATTGCTTCACCAATCTATGTCCCCGCCTCCCCTCCCCCCTCGGCCTGTGCACGGAGCACGCTGACGTCACCAAATTTAGAGCGACGCCCCTCTGCACTCTGATTGGTTAGGAGATAACAAGGTCCAAGACCATCGTTCCTGCATGGCTCCCCCAGGCTTTTTTTCTTTTGTAACAAAAAAAAAAGCCTGGGTTTCCGAGGCTACCCACTGCCTGACTCCTGGTCTGCAGTCACGTCTCGTCACCTCGGTCTCGTGGTTCTGGTATCACCAGATCAGCTTCCATCCAGTAGGTGGCGCTGATCCCGGACGAGCCCCCACAATTTGTTACGGGTCCCAAGCTAGGCCGGGTACCACATTAACAAGATTGAATTTGGTTCACTGCCTCAGTCTCTGAAAAACAGTATAAACAGGCACAGGAATCAAGATATGAACCTCTTCAGTTGTGTTCCTAATTTTCCTCTCATTTATTCACAATAATACAACAACATATCACAATAAATCCACATTTCCCCATTCTGCAATAATGTCTCTCTTTTTGTCAAAGTCCATAGCACCTTCAAGGTGAGCTTGTGTGTGTGTACAATTCTTGTTTTCTCCCAGGTAAGGGTATATGTGTGTGTGTGTGTGTGTTCCAGGTAGGTATGGCATGTATGTGTGTGGGTGAATATATGTACAGTCTTTTACAGGTGAGTATGGAATAACTGTTGTGTGTATAAACTGCTGTCCCTTAAATACATTTGCATATTTTCACTTCACATTTACAATATACCGTAACCATTTGGCCCATTAAACCTCATAGTCATCAAATCACAATGAAATACATTCAAAGGCCATATTTCAGTTTTTGTACTGGTCAAATATAGCTACCATTACTAGTGCAATCAATTCAACATAGAATTGCATCTGACATAACATCAAGGATTAGTCTCTGTATAACATAAAGCCACATTCTTTAGCTTAAAGCTATCTTAGTTCACTGTTGTCTTTTCAAAACATGACACATCATCACATTGAGGGAATATTAACTTGAGTGGAGCTATTCAAACTACACTCAAACACAATAAATGCACTTTTGCAATAAAGCCATTAATCAATAATAAAGAGAATGCACCCAAAATACTTTGAAAATATAAAGAGTATCAATAGAAAAATATTATAAATGCAAAATGTTTGTTCACCACCTCAGCACCAAGTAATGAAATAAACCAAAGTTTAGCTGTAGATAATGATTACAAAACCCTTCACCAATAATATATCTGTCAAGTGTTCAGGTAGCAAACATTGGAAATGTCGTGGATAAATGTACATTCATGTGCTCCTCAGTACACAACAAGGCTAACGCCATCTTCAAAGGAATAACACGAGGGAGACGCCATTATGCAATCAATCAGCACGTCAATTTGCGGACTTTTTACCGTCTTTTAAACTCTACATTAAACACTCAAATCAGTCATTAAAACCCATCACAGTCTCTTCACATAAACATTAAACCTTAGGAGTTAAGTTAATATGGTTTTCACGGTGTACTGACCTGAAAAACAGTATAAACAGGCACAGGAATCAAGACATGAACCTCTTCAGTTGTGTTCCTAATTTTCCTCTGAGGAAAGGGGGGAGGCACCCAGACCTTAAAGGGGACCCTTAGGCAACACCTGCTACACACACAAAGGTTCCGCTTCTCATCCCAAGTGACCTACAGTGAATTACTACTGATATTATTTTGGCTTGTGACCATTGGAATAATAAAAATAATACAAGTACTGGACAATACTAAATAATAAAGTGCATACACCTTTTCAAAAAAATAGAAGTTACTTCACACGTTGCTTCACAATTGTGAGGGTATCACAACAACATGGTCTCTGGTGTGACTATTCTCATGGCAGACCCCTAAACAGTGTTTGTACCAAGTTTGGTGTGACTCGGAGGAACGGTGTGCATCTGAAGTCCTGACATTACGTTTGTGACGTCCACCCAACGTCAACCCACTCTCTAGGCAATTTTAATATAGGAACGATAGTAGAGACATGACGAGAGCTGACACCAAACCTCGTGGCACCGGCAGGTGGTCCATATGCATATTGTCATTGCCTAGCCACAGTTTTTGGGGAGTGCTCGTTTTGGTTCAGTCAAAGTCCTGTGTTTGTACTAAGTTTTATGACATAATCGACGGACAAACCCCCCATCCCCCCTCCCCTTTTTGATCTCTATAATTTTTATCCTGGGATTTTTGTAACCCATTTTTTTCACCCGGTGCCCAGAAGTGATCCTGGGCGCTACACCAGCCCTACACCAGCGCTACACCAGTCCCCCACAGCCAGGGAGGCCAGGGCCGAGCTCATGCTTCCTTCAATGCATGAGAGCCAACTGACCTTCTTGTCACCTGACAGGGGGGAGTTTCCCCGGTAGGACGTAGCGCGTGGAAGGAACACGTTATTCCAACCAGTTCCCTTCCCCTCTGTGCAATTATCCAAGCCATAGGCAAGAGAAAAGTGAATTATTATTGTTACAGTAATGTGCTTTTATCATTCCTACTGTTCCTACAAAATGTACTGTTTGAGTTGACCCCCTGCTGTGCTCCTGAGCCTCAAAGAGAGCATGCATACCAGGGCGGGGGTAGGGTTGTAGATAAGACAATAGGCCTTTGTGTGGAAGACAGGGTGAGGGGTCTCTAAACATAGAGATAGCAAGCCCCTACCAGGGGGGTCTGCTCTACTGGCAACAGGAAATGGCAGGCAAAAGCTAGGCTTTGTGGGTAATCACAACTTCCGGTTGTGTAGATCCGGCCCGAAGGCGGGTCTTAGGCGGGAAGTTGATAAATAAGCCTGCCTTGGAGCAGGCAGTTTAGATTCGAATAAGCTGTGCCGTGAGTTGTTCTGGGATATGGGTTCTTGAGTGACTCACTGATCATCTGGAAGAGAGTGGGAGACCAATAGTGAGTAACATTGTTAATGATTGTATATCTGATGTGTTCATAATGGTTTGAAGTCATATCATTAATACTATGTATGTACTTTGCTTGTTTTCTCTCTTATCAGGTTTTATTACCTTTACCTAAATGTGTTGTATGTGTGATTAGTAGAATAAACACCTAAGAAGACATTTGGTTCGAGTAATGGCTTAAACTCTCTCCTCACTTCTCAACACTTTCATTGGGTTTAGCAACCGTAGCTTAACTGCACAAAGCAGGAAGTGCGATTTGCTATAAAAGTGAACACCCTCCATCAGGCGCCCCGGCTGTCATGGGGGAGGCGGTATAGCGACCAGGATTACTACATGTTTTTGTGAGGGTATTAACTACCCTAGGAGACACGGGGAGAACATGCAAACTCCACACAGAGTAGGCCCTTTCACCAACCCCACCTAGGGTGTGGGCGCTGATGACGCGGAGGAGAAGACACGCCCCCAGCGCCCACAGCGTCCCCGGCGGGAATCGAACCCAGGACCTTCTAGCTGTGAGGCGACAGCGCTACCGACTGCGCCAACGTGCCCCCTCCCCCTCCTCTTTTTGGTCTCCCCCTCCGTTCCTTATGCTTACTTAAGGGTCTTACGTCAAGTATGAATAGGCCTTAAGTTTTACAACAAATGTATGACTTTTGAAATGATTTCAGAACAAGGCTTAATGGAAAGTATGGCCTTGAGGCTCGAGAGGCACGTCTGAGCGAATGAGCACAATGAGCAACGGATGGGTTTCATTGGGTTAACAATAGTACCATCCAGGTTGGCAAGCGGTCTGTCATCCGCAAAAAAAAAAAAGTAAACCGCGATCTTCCGTTCTTTAGTTATTGGCAGTTGAATATAGCTTGTTTTCACCAAAAACGCAATCTGGGAAAATAAATCAGAGATAAATGTATTTGTATGAATCTGATAAAGTTAGAACGGATTTTTTAAAGATCACAGGATTTCTGGGTGTATTCTTCTTCAGGAGTCCTAGGATCACTGACAGGTTGCGGGAAGAGCGCCCTCTATCGTAATCACTAACATCACCAAATGACATCTGATATCAATGGCAGTCAATGTGTTAACTTCTATGGAGTTGCTCACCCAGCGCATAGTCCCTTTTTACCCCGTCTTCCGTGTTTGGGAACAATGACGTCGTGGGGCTCCTCCACGTCGTTTCGGTTCCTAGAGTTATGTCTCACATGTCACCGCGCAAGCGCAGCAGTGTCACCTCCGTGTACAACCCTGTGCGCAAGCTCGTGAGTCGAGCCCATTGGTCACTCATTCATGTACAGGGCCCCAGCTGCACTTCCAGAGTTGGCCACCAGGAGGACCGAGCTTCAGTTATCCCTCTCGGTTCTGGGGGCTTGGTCCTGGGGAGCAAGTTGAGTAGCAATCTCACGTGAAACAAAACTTCCTGGAAGTCCATATTTGGGCAACAGTTTGTACTACATCTTTGTTATGTCATGCCCAAGGCATACACCTACATAACGTCAATCAGCAGGATAAAAGGGAGGTACCAGGAGTCGGGCACAAATAAATTGCATTGAAGCATCCGCAGAAGCATTAATCACTCAGATAGTCAGAGTTCTCAACCTTTTGGGACGTCAAGGCCCACCGACTAAGTTGAGAATGCAGTCAACAGCAGGCACTCCAGAACTCACTGTTGGAATCAATGGCTTTGGTCGTTTCGGTCGTCTGGTTTTGAGAGCTTGCATCAAAAAAGGTGTCAAAGTTGTGGCCATCAATCACCCCTTCATTGACATACAGTACATGGTCTACATGTTCAAGTATGACTCCACCCATAGACCTTTCCCTGGCAAGGTCTCCCACAGGGGTAATAAGCTCATTATCAACGACAACACCATCTCTGTGTTCCAGTGTCGGAAGCCGTCAGATATCCCATGGGGTGAGGTTGGAGCAAGTTTTGTCGTTGAGGCCTCCGGAGACTATCTCAGTGTGGAGAGGGCCTCAGCTCACCTCAAGGGCGGAGCTAAGCGTGTGGTAGTCACCTCCCCCTCCCCCGACGCCCCCATGTTTGTTATGGGAGTGAACGAGAACAAATACGACCCCTCCAGTAATGTAGTTGTCAGCACTTCCTCCTGCACCACCAACTGCTTGGCTCCCCTGGCTAAAGTCATCCATGAAAGCTTTGGCATTGAAGAGGCCATGATGACCACCATACATGCGTACACAGGCACCCAGAAGGCAGTGGATGGTGCCAGTGGCAAGTCATGGCGTGACGGACGAGGTGCCCTTCAGAACATCATCCCTTCTACTACTGGAGCCGCCAAGGCTATAGGGAAAATCATCCCTGAACTCAAAGATAAGTTGACAGGCATGGCATTCCGGGTTCCTATCGCTGATGTGTCCGTCGTGGACCTGACGTGCCGTCTGACTCGTCCCGCCCCCTACGAAGAGATCAAGAATGCAGTGAAAACCGCTGCACTAGGTCCTTTGCATGGTATACTGGGATACACCGACGAACAGGTAGTGTCATCTGACTTCCTTAGTAACACCCACTCCGCCATCTTTGATGCTGCAGCTGGCCTTGCCCTCAACGACAACTTTGTGAAACTCATTGCCTGGTACGACAATGAGTTTGGCTACACTCACCGTGTGGCTGACCTGATCATATTCATGTACAGAAAGGAGTTTCCTAAACCTAAAAAAGCTAAAACGAAGAAGCCAACCGACAAAGAAACAAAACCAACAGACCTAACAATACCAGCCGAAGAGGAAACAAAACCAGGGGACGAAACAACACCAGCGGACGAAACAACACCAACACCAGCCCAGGAAACAACACCAGCCGAGGAAACAACACCAGCCGACGAAACAACACTAGCCGACGAAACAACACCAGCCGAGGCCTAATAATAGCGTTACTCCCATGCGGATTTCTGACATTATGTTGCTTCTGTGTTGACATGACTTGTTGTAAAAGAGACAATAGGAATTAGTACAGTGGTGAAGGGTGTCCCGCTGCAGGAAACAAGCATCGAGGTGCAGCAGGTGTCCTGCCATCGGATGGCAGCGGCTATAAAGGTGACACAATTCGGGAGCGCGGGCTGGGGGAAACTCCCTTTGATTTCTACCGGGACATGGAGAAACGCGGCACGTCCACCGATGCGACATTGATCGCCCACTACGACGCTGAACGTCCACCGATACATGCCAGCCCACCCTGCCAAGAAGGAATGGTCCCTCCGAACTATACAATGATAGTGTGCGAGTGATGCCGCACTGAAATGCTGCACACTATCGCTTACCGAACCACTGTCCTTCCCAGCTCCCGCCACCGGCTGCTGCTGTTTCCATCGCTGATAGATGCAGACGTGGATGGTAGTTTCCTCGCTGGGTACCCCGGTAGTGGATCGATGTGACCCGACCACTTCCTGCGGGCCAGCGGCCACCAGCGCAACTCCCAACAGTGCAGGTGGATTCGCTGTAGGTATATGTTGGCTTCCATGTTCCGTTGCCATGGCATCCGAAGTCTAGAGCCCAGATTAGACCAGGTGGCAAGGAAGCTCCGCTGGATTTGAGGCCCAGGAAGTGATTATTTCAACCGTGCAGTTCCCATTAAGGGCCCAGCAGATGTCGCTACTTCACCTCCTGCTGGCTGCAGAAGCAGCAGTTTTCAAGACTTTACACTTGATTTTATTACCTTAGTAAACATTTTCATGAACACTTTATGTATTCAATCGCTAGTTTAAAGTATTTTTTTCGATTATCATGACATGCGCTTAGTTAATTATGGTCCCAGACATTTTTAAATGAATGATAAAGTACGGTATCTACTGGTTCTACCGAGTGAAGACCCGCCCTCGCTGCGGTTGCAGCCAATAGCAGTCGTTTCCGGTTGCTTTTTGGGACCAAACGTTCCAAGATGGTGGATTTGAAGTGGCTTCAAAACGGGTCTGTAGAAACTAATGGGTCACGTGATGGTTCCCTTCGTCCATATTTTTTAGCCTATGGTTTAAATGTTGTAATTGTGCTGTGTATGATTTTAGAGTAGCATTGGGACAGGTACAGGAATAGCTTTTAGCCAGGGCATCACATGTAAACCATTTTTTGTATTATTATTTTTAGTATTTGCGGTGTAACTAACTGTGTCCTCTTTGTTTATTTCTGTTGCATCATTTGTGCAGAAATCCATATTTGGGCAACGGTTTGTGCTATTACGCCATGGCCAAGGCGTATTTCTAGATAACGATAACCAGCAGGATTAAAAGGGAGGTACCTGGAGTCTCACACAGATTATTTGATCTGAGGTATATTTAGAAAGGTTAATCACTTTACAACAGAAATTCTCAAACTTGTATATAGGTCAAGGCCCACCCACCAAGTTGAGAATGCAGTCAGAACAAAAGAAAAACAAAACAGCAGGTTACCCCGAACTCTTTGTTGGAATCAATGGCTATGGTCGTATTGGTCGTCTGGTTTTGAGGGCTTGCCTCAAAAAAGGTATCAAAGTTGTGGCCATCAACCACCCCTTCATTGACATAACGTACATGGCCTACATGTTGAAGTATGACTCAATGCATGGACGTTTCAAGGGCAGGGTCTCCCACAAGGGTAACAAGCTCTTCATCAACGACAACACCATCTTTGTATATCAGTGTAAGAAGCCATCAGAAATCCCCTGGACTGAGGCTGGAGCAAGGTTCATTATTGAGGCCTCCGGAGACCTCCTCACTTTGGAGAAGGCCTCTATTCACCTCCAGGGCGGAGCTAAGCGCGTTATAGTCACTGCCCCCTCACCCGATGCCCCCATGTTTGTTATGGGAGTTAACGAGGACAATTACGAACCCTCCGTAAATAGAATCGTCAGCAGTTCCTCCTGCACCACCAACTGCTTGGCTCCCCTGGCTAAAGTCATCCATGAAAGCTTTGGCATTGAAGAGGCCCTGATGACCACCATACATGCGTACACAGGCACCCAGAAGACAGTGGATGGTGTCAGTAACAAGGCATGGCGTGACGGACGAGGTGCCCTTCAGAACATCATTCCTTCTACTACTGGTGCCACCAAGGCTATAGGGAAAGTCATCCCTGAACTCAAAGATAAGCTGACAGGCATATCGCTACGGGTTCCCGTGGCTGATGTGTCTGTCGTGGACCTGACATGCCGCCTGACTCGTCCCGCCCCCTACGAAGAGATCAAGGAGGCAATGAAGAGAGCTGCACACGGTCCTATGCATGGTATACTGGGATACACAGAGGACCTTGTGGTGTCATCTGACTTCATTGGTAACACCCACTCCTCCATCTTTGATGCTGCAGCTGGCATGGCCCTCAATGACAACTTTGTCAAACTTGTTTCCTGGTACGACAATGAGTGTGGCTACACCCAACGTGTGGTGGACCTGATGATGTTCATGCACAAAAAGGAGTATGCCAAGAAAGAAAGATCTAAAGAAACAAAACCAGCCGACCAAACAAAACCAACCGAGGCCAATGCAGATCTCTGACATTCACTTTTCTACATTATTCAATTTGTGGTGAGGTATTGTATTGTAGCCAAAACTGGCTCACAGAGCTATGCTGTAGATTTTCCTTTCCTTTTCCCAAATAGAGTAACCAATACCCATTTTATGCCGCCGTCGTTATGCCAAATAATCCGACCCACACATGGTTGTGTTTTGCCACTGCCTTTGTACCTATCAGTGAGGAGTCCCCACCAGGAGGACGTAGCACTGTCGTTCTACTCCCATTCAACAACCCCCCACCCGCTGACAGGCACCAATCTACATGCACACGGTTGGCTATTTTTGGTGAAGAGATCTGGTGTAAAGGGAAAAAGGAGGAATTGAAGAGACTGGAGGAAGGCGTAGACTGAAATTAATTCAGCTTTCCGGAGTGCTGATTCGCACTTCCAAAGTCCTTCCACATAGAAATGGTGATCTGGATGGGTCGATTAGGGGACTGCCCACAAATCCACATGCACAAGGTTACCAGGTCTTGAGCTATGTGGGCAAATACAGTTTAATTTTGTGATTTTGGACATGCAACGGACCAAAACTCATATCTGTGCCATTCTTACAGCACTGTGATAACACTAGTGGAGTATTTTAGGCTAAACTGTTTAGTTTTTTTGATAAAAGTAAGCAAGGTAATCATTTGACAATAGCGACTTCAGAAAACACCCAGGGCCCTGGACAAGCTCCATCAGCTCCTTCAAGAGGTATGTGATATCCAACAGGTGAAGCCAAATAAAAGAACCTTGATTTCTTATTTATTTTTAAATTATTTTTTATTTTTATGTATTTATTTATTTAGCAAGCAAGCAAGCAAGCATGTAATTATCATTATCAGCAGGTGGAGCCAAATACGAATCTAATGCTGTTTCATTTTATTGGAATAATCTAACGCTGTTGCTTTTATTTATTTGAATCTGTTTTCATATATTACTGGTGGGTAGCCAACCAGTGGAGCCAAATATAAATATTGAGCTAAAAACCTTGAGTTTCTTGGGGGTGTTTTTGCCCTGAGGATAATGTACTTCGTTTGAGGTAGGCCTATAGTGCTTAATTTGGGCGGAGCCGGAGGGGGTACATAAAATACCTTAGCCTTGTTGAATAGTGTATTTTTCTTGTTTTCTTTCTTTTCTATTGACGTTTATTTGTGTTTTTCTTTTGTTGGTTTACTCATACACAAGAGTCCACATGTTATTGCACTTGACTGATGCAATGCCTCACTCATGTTTGAACAGGCAGGTAACTATGGCTGATCCAAACACTCCTCTGAGGGGGAATAGGCCGTTAATGAATTTCAAGTGTTTTTCTGGTAATTGCAGTAAATGCCTGGTGTGATGAATGCTGACAACATCAAGTTCAGTTGAGCATGTTCGTTAAAGGAGTAGGCCTAGTAGTAGTTCACCCAAAAAAAATCTTATTTTCTATCAATTACACACCCCGTGAAGCCTTGAATTCATGGAGATTGTTTTGTTTTTGTCACATTCCTGAGCCAATAATTGGATGACCGGGTCATTGGTCAGTAGGAGACTCTTTGAGTAGGAGAGTAGGAGACTCTTTGAGTAGGAGAGTAGGAGACTCTTAGAGTCCGCCGGTCATCAAATTATTGGCTTAGGAATGCGACAAGAACAAAAAGATCTCCATGAATTCAAGGCTTCATGGGGTGTTTAATTGATAAATAAATACGTAATTTTTGGGGTGAACTATTCCTTTAAGGGCATGCCATGACAATAGAGACACTTTCACACTCAGCGTTCCCACTTCCAGGAGTTGGTCTGACGGCAGGCCCACTTGCAGCACCCAGTTTTCTGCCTTGAAAATATGGGATGGAAGATGGAGGACAATCTGTTTGTTCCTCGACTCATGGCCCTACCTCCATTTCCGCTAGTGTGGAGATAATCGCTTGTGCCTGCTCTGTACCACTGGATGCAAGACAGCCCCATGTGGCTGCAAGCCTAATGGGCTGCAAGCCTAATGCATGCAAACGCATGCACTGCATCTTGCAAGTGCAGAAAGCCCACCGATACCTGTATGAATGAACGTGTTTTGCAAGGTGTCTGGAAATAGTGTAGCTTGTTTTTTGTGCTGTGCATTGAAGACACAACCCTTTCAGGGTTTTCTATTAGTTAAATGATTTAAGAACCCACCATCCACCTTAAAGTTTTGTTTATAGTTTAGTACCACACACATGTTTTCTTTGCACTGATGAGCATCATGCAAGCATTGAAATTGTTTTTTGTTCTTTCATTCATTTCCAATTTCCTAATTTACAAGAAAAGCTTACGATATAGCTATTTACCCTTCGAAATGCCTGAAAGTTAACCACTTAAGCCATATTTTATACTTTAGCTATTCTGAAATAGCCAGTCTACTAGCTAGCTAGTAGCTAAGGTGGCATGGGTTGGGGGTTCATGTCCCTGTTGTTACACTAACTACACACAGAGCCAGTGCCCTATCTCTTCCAGTATTGCCAGATTTTGCGAGAGAAATAAGCAACTAGGTCAATGAAAACAAGCCCAAATGAAGCGATTAACACATAAGCACTTTAAACCTATATCTATCAGCTATTTGAAAATATACAAGCTCACAACGTGTTGCGATGCGACGTGTTGTGAGCTTGTAGATCTGCTATTTTCAAAAAAGATCTTGTGGAAAAAAAGTGAAGAATCTGACACAAATCTGGTACAGGGTCCCTGGCACAAAATGTTTTCAGATGGGGACAATTATGAATTATTTATTAATTTGGGGGGTCCTTGATGTGAAGAATGTTTGAGAACCACTGTAGCAAGCAAGCCCAAATAAGCAGCTACACTTTAGAAACAAGCCCAACAAAAACCTCAATATTTACAAGCGAATTTACAGAAAAACAAGCCCAAAGTCGCTTATAATAAGTGGACATGGCAACACTGCTTTCTTCTATGTAGGAGTACCTGTAGGGGAAAACCCTGATGACCCCATGTTCCTCATTCAAAACAAGTATTTCATTCTTCAGTAAACACACGCTGTTTTTGTTTATGTTTTTTTTTCTCCCACAATAAATAAAAAAATAAAGTGAGGGAGTGTTGGGAGGTATAGTGTGGGTATGCGGTGTGTGGTAGCAAATATAATAGTTCAATGTTTTTCTATGAATGTAAAGTCCTTAAAAGCTGTAAATTATAACTTTCTGCATGAATATATATATTTTCAATCAATCAGTATGATAGAGTTATGTTTATACAGCATAACTAATACAACTGCAGTGGTTAGAGGTGGACTGACTCCCTGCTCTTCTATTGAGACATTAGATCCTGGGGTCGGGTATGACACCTACTGGTTGACAAAAGGTACTGCATTAGGTTTGAAGATTAAGGGAAATGTCTCGCCCTCCAATGAGCTCTTCATTGTAGCTCAGCAGTTTAAAATAATAAAAAATCCACTGCTGGGCCTGGGGTTCAAATCCCGAGTATGACACGGAAGTTATGGGTCAAAGCCTAATAGTAAAAGTAAAGGAAGATTGAAATAGTCAATGATGTGTCATGATGAGCCTGACCTTATTTTTCCCAGGTGTCCTAGCGACAATCGACAGATGACATTGTTTCTCTGTTCTGCACTTCCTGTTCCAGAGAGATACAGACTGAGACGTCTACCTTCACTGCAGCCTCCAACTGTGACCAGAAAGCCTCCCCCTGCTCAGTGGTGGAAAACATACTCACAAGTTTAGGATTGCTAATAGGACTAGTTGTTAAAGATCCCTAAAGATTCAGCACACCAATTGAATGGGGTTGGATATTTGGCAATGATCATGTCACGTGGTGCCACCAGCAAGACTGCAAGATCTTCAATTGTGTACCCGAGCTCATTGGGTGTTTTGGCCATTTATCACAAGACACCCTCTGCCGAGGTTTGCCCACCGCAGGCTGATCAGACCTGGGTGTGTGTCGCACGGTGGCACCACGTGGTCATTTGGCAGCCCATGTTGCGTCCCTCCGTTTAAGCCGCACCCAGTGACTGCTCCTTTCAGTGGCAGTGCCAACTTTTTTCTTTGATTGCCTTCCGTTGGGCCGGCCCTCTGATCCCTACTTCAATGTGTCCACCGCGACGCATTGTGAGCTCGTAGATCGGCTATTTTATGTGGCCGAAATGTATAAAGGGCTGAAGTGGTTTATAATGTATGTTTTGTAATAATAATCAAAATCTACAAAGTAACTAGTAGCTCAAGTTTTCGGATAATTGTAGTGGAGTAAGAAGTCGAGTATTTGCCTCTGAGATGTAGTGGAGTAGAAGTAAAACAAGTACTGAAAATTGGAAATACTCCAGTAAAGTAAAAATACCTCAAAATTGTACTTAAGTACAGTACTTGTGTACGTAGTTACTTTACACCTCTGCCCCTGCTATCATAGTTTTCACTTACACTAAATCAATGGGTGTAAATGTATTATTTCTCCCTTTTGAGCTGACAGTTTTTTTTGCGCCTGATGCCATGACGACACATTTAGGTTAAACAACACACTCTATATTTGGCCGTAGCTGCATTGGACTTCCATCATCCTGAGTAGTCTATACAGTATATCTATAATATCTATAAATGTGCAAACTCTGCGTCCATCGACCGATCAGACTTGGCTGGCATATCGGTGAGGACCCGAAGGGGTGATGTGCCGAGTGAGAAGTTGGTCGGATCGGCAATTGTCCCAAAATATTGATAACTCTGCATATCCACCCACACACACACACGGGTACTCTGACAACGGGTACAACTATATTAACCAGAGGGGCATGTGTTCCTAACAGGCATCGTTCCCAACGGGCATGGGGCCTAGTCTAGCTCAAAAAGTTGAACAGACAAAACACGGTGGGGCACAGGAAGCGAAAAATACTAGAGCAGTGGTTCTCAATCTTTTCAGGCAGCGACCCCCCAAAATAATAATTTGAACTGGGGGGACCCCCACCCTGACAAGCACTTGGATTTGTAGGAGTTTGAGGCATAACATTTAGTTTGACTCGGTTCCACAGATGAATATTTTTTTTTACAATTTGAAAATGTTCGTTGTTTACTTCTGACACAGTAATGGTCTTATTTTATTTTATTTTTGTAATTTTGGAGGTATTAAAAGGGTCTTAAAAGTCCTTAAATTTTCTCTTTAGATATGTGCAGACACCATGTACACATACTGTATGTTTTTATTAATTTTTTTACTTGTTTACAGAAAACAAAGTTGCACATTAAGCTAATCATCTGGAATCAAAATCATTTGGCCCACAGGTTGAGAACCACTGCACTAGAGCACTGTCAGGTTTAGGGACACCAAAGCTCCAAATGGACCCTTATGGTCTGTAACTCTGAGTGTACAAATAGAACCAAATGGTTCCGTAAATTCGAAGTTCTTTTTTCCACTTCTACACATACCAGCGGAACCCAAAGCGCTCGTGCAAAAGCTCCTCTCGGGGTCTGAGGTTGAACAGCTCCTGTGAGAGGGGAGGCACCCAGCGGTCCGTGTGGAAGACGCTCTCCCCGACCTTCCAGCCCGGGACGTCCTTCATAACGATAGCCTCTTCCTCGAGATTCTCCCTCAGCTTCCGCAGCGTGCTCCGATCGTGTTCCGCCTGCAGCAAGGGCATCAGAGCTATCCTGGCCTCTAGCTCCTCGATCAGCAGCCTCCTCCTCTCTCTGTTCCATCTGAACAGCCTCCAGTAGCCGAACAGCATCAGTCCGATTCCGACGCCAAACATGCTGTAGCCAGAGAGTCCTCGCTTGGGCAAGTTTCTCTTATAATCGATAGGAGCGTAACCTCCCGAAGGAGGCATGTCCTGCTTCAGCTTGGACGCCGCCATTCTTTCCCCCAGCCTCCTCTCTCTCCTCAAACACGCGTCTGAAGTCACTCGGTTTTTACGGCGTCTATAGAAGAGGGTCTGTCTGTATCTGTGTATCGCAAACCTCTAGACCGATCGGCGACAAAGTTCTTGTTGCCAGTAGCCAGTAAGTACATTCACACTAATGTTTCACATAATACGTCTGACATCACGTCGATGACGCATGCAACTTGAGACAGTTCGTGGATCTCCATATATGGGCAGGTGTTTCAACCAATCAGCTTGGGCAAGTCCGGGGACCTCCATACTGTATATGGGCAATTGTTTCAACCAATCAGCTTGCGAGAGCTCTGGGTCTCAATATAAATGGGAGACAGACCCGTATAGATTCATGCAAGCATAGGATGCTGCATTTATTCCTGGCTTTATCTATACATATATAGATCTCATCTTCTGGTGTGTGACTAACAAAGCATGGCCTTACCACCCCAGCTCAAAGGCATTCAACACTATCTGCGAACCGCACAGGAGCATGAAAAAAGGGATCCAGTCGTGTCCTACTACTGTCGTCTGTATGCGATGCAAGCAGGTATGAAGCTGGACAGTAAAACACCAGAATGCAGAAAGTTCCTGGCCAAACTCATGGACCAGCTTGAGTCGATGAAGAACGAGCTGGGCGAAGACGACTCCATCAGTCAGGAGGTGGTGGGGAACGCCCACATCGAGAACTACACCTTGAAGTTGTTCCTCTATGCCGACAATGAAGACCGCTCAGGGCACTTCCACAAGAACATGGTCAAGTCCTTCTACACCGCCAGCCTACTAATAGACGTCCTCACGGTGTTCGGGGAGCTGTCGGACGAGAACGTCCAACACAGGAAGTACGCGCGCTGGAAGTCCACCTACATCCACAACTGTCTGACGAACGGAGCAACACCGCAGTCCGGGCCCGTCGACATGGAGCAGGATGAGGAGGCAGATGAGTTGTATCGAGGTTTTTCAGATCCCGGGGATCCCAGATCAAATGGAGGTTCCTTAACGGGTGAGTCTGCTCCTCCGTATCCCCAGGGCAACCAGGGCCCGGCCCCTGGAATTGGCTTCAGCGGGGCGATTGGCCCCAATCCGACCAATTACAACAACATCCACTTCCCGCCACCGGGGGGGGCTCACGTGCCAGTGAACACGCCTGCTGAGCTGCCTCCACCCACGACAGAAGAGTCCTTCAAACTGGTGCCCCTGCCCAGATCTGTGCCCCCTGTAAACCCTGCGCTGCTCAGCGCCAACCTGGGGGGCCACGTGCATCTCAGGCCAGAGGACTTCACTCGGGCCCAGAAGTACTGTAAGTACGCCGGCAGTGCTCTGCAGTATGAGGACGTCCCCACTGCCATTCAGAACCTACAGAAAGCCCTGCAACTCCTTACCACGGGGAAAGAATGAGCTCCTCTTTTCTCTTCCTTCTCTACCAGTCTCTCCATCCATCCATCCATCCCTCCCTATGTCTTTTCATAGGGTTAGTTCTCTCAAACCGCCACCCCAACCTCCCACACCAGCATGATCACTCTTATATCAGTGATTTTTCATTTCAAGGATTCCCAGTTTGGTATGCATTAGGCCACAGACCATGTGTTATCATTTTGTATCTCTACTATAGGACTCACATCTACACTGAAATCCACATCGTTAATTTACCTCTGAGAGTGCACACAAATGGAACCAAATGGATCAATTTATGCTCTCCCAGAGTTTGTTCCTAACCTTTCCTAATTTAGCTGGGGATCCCCTTTGGATGCCCCTCTGGACACCATGTTGAGAACCACTGCTCTACATAATCCTTGCAGACGAGGAACTGACAATCCGCAGTAATAATCTAGAGGCCCCTTTATATACACGGCGTGCCACAGAAATGTAGCCTAAGTGACATGCGTGCGCTTGCACACTGCAGCCACACAAACGTTTTGCATGTATGCAAGCACATGCATGTATTTTGGAATGGTTTAAAGTGGGTGTCAAGCCAGGAAAAGTTGACCCAGCAGTATTTCTTGGTTTACAAGGGAGTCTTGTACTTACTTTGCATGGAAAACCACAGCAATGGGAACTACGTGTGAAAGTACTATGGCAATGGAAAAACATTCCTTGAAAAAAAATAGTGTAACGCTGCGTTCACACAGGCAGATGCAAAAGATACAAAGCTACACAGCATATTTGTAGCTTTGTAGCTTTGTATCTGAAGTTGAAACCAGATGAACTTTTTTTGTAGCTTTGTAGCTGTTGTAGGTTTTGTAGCAACTACAAACGTCAGATGTATCGTAGTATCTCCATGTCACTGGCTTTCATTGAAAGAAGAATGCCTGTATCTCTGTAGCTGCCAGTGTGAACTTAGCACCATCCTGACTTTGAAGGAGAGTTTTGAAGGCCAGATCACCGGAGAATACAGAGGTGGGGATCTCTGTCACAAGGCCGGCTTCAGACGATGACGTCCAGCTGAAGTGAGAGACTACCTTGGTTGCCATTTTCCCCTAAGTGCACCACAACGTGAACACTCTAGCACACAGTGGTGAAAAGTAACTAAGTACATTTACTCAAGTGCTGTACCTACAGTAAGTACAATTTTGAGGTTTTTATTTACTTTACTTGAGTATTTCCTTTTACTTATCCACAACCTCAAAGGCAAATATTGTACTTTTTACAGATTTAGTTACTGGTTACTTTGCAGATTTAGATTATACTATTACAAAACATATATTAACCACTTCAGCCCTATATGCATTTCAGCCATTTGAAAATAGACGATCTACAAGCTCACAATGTGTCGCGATGCGACGCATTGTGAGCTTGTAGATCTGCTACTTGCAAAAGATTTTTATACATTTCATACATTTGAAAACCTGTGAAATGGGACATTCTGCATAATGAGCACTTTCTACTTTTGGTACTTTAAGTACATTTGAATACCAATAGTTTTGTACTTTTACTCAAGTACATTTTTAATTCCGGGCTTTTACTTGTAACAGAGTATTTCTACATTGCAGTATTGATACTTTTACTTACGTACAAAATGTGAGTACTTTTTTCCACCACTGGAAGTTAATCACATGGATGTTGACCAGCTGCAATCGTTTGACAGCGTGTACGAAGGAAGGACAGAGAAGGTGAGAACAGGGAGGAAGGCAGAGAAAAGAAGATGGATGGACGAGATGAGGAAGAAGATGACCATCTCCTCATCAAATTATTGGCTCAGGAATGCGACAAAAACAAAAAAATCTCCATTAATTCAAGGCTTCATGAGGTGTGTAACACTAATAGATAGAAAATTAGTAATTTTTTGGGTGAACTACTCCTTTAAATTGTCATCCTGACTCGTGGCCAGTAGGAGGAGCCAGAGAGAGGGGTCCCTTCTGACCTTGCCCAAGGGCATCAAGCACTTGCAAACACATCTAGTTTATGAAATAATAAATACTCTCTCTAAACACGGCTGTTGTTTTTTTGTGTGGCAGCAGTGCTTTTTGTGTTTTTGATTGATTGAATACTCAGTTTGTGAACAGTACGGACATACAAAACAATGACGACCACACTGTTCAGTCAGAAGTGTGAAGACTAACTCCCAGTTGTCTGCCGTAGACTCACCTCTTCAAACTCCACCTCACCCCCTAGTGCTGCTCTCTCCTTGTATCCCTTCTTGTCACCTTTTTGCAATAGATGTTATACTTGCTATGACGATATACTGTATTCTCCAGGAGGGGCGAAATCCCAAACCGACTTGGCGGTTGCCACGGCGGAGTCGATCTCCGCCACGGCGGAGTCGGTCTCTCGTATAATGGTTACTTTTTGTCTCCGCCAGGCCGTCCGTGTGTGTGTGTCCGTCTGTGAACACCTAACATTGGTCAAGCTTCACGTGACATCACAATATGTAATATAAATAGGTAAGACAGAATTAATCAGGAACAGTCGCCTGGCGGAGACCTGTGCTCCGAGGAGCACATTTTCTAGTTCCACATGTTTTTCCATTATTCCTTGACCACAAATGTTAAGGATGTTATTTCTATATAGTATTAAGTTCATACATTTGGGCACATTTGGTGTAAATATATACACAGTATATAAATAAATGTGGACCAAGTCCCATTGATTTCCATTATGAAATTAAACTTAAAAGTTATATATTTCAAGAATATGGAACATAATCTGTGAAAAATCGTGATCAGTCTATCGGCTTCTGACGTAGTGAATGTGCATGCTGTGTTCGCTCGCGCGCACACACACACTCATTTAAACATTTAGAATCTAGTATACAAGTGACGTAAATAAAGGTTTGCTCTATATTTGAATCCTAGACAATGTCTGCCAGCCAATCACAAGGCTGGAACAACTCTGACGTCAGTGCTGCCAAGATAAAACCTTGATAAAACCTTGTTTTCGAGGAAATCTGGTACATTCCAGATTTTTGAAGCGTTTCATCGCTTGAGCTACCGATACTTGAGCTGTTTCACATCTGACATGACCCTGGAGGAGGTCAGGACCAGACTTATACTCAATTACCTGCCTCAGGATGATGAGCTACTAGGTGATGATGCCGACAAGGCAGCAGATGCCTCGCCAGTTAACGTCCCGCCTTCAGAGATGGCCAGCACTGTGGCTCAGTCTGACCGGGAGCAGCCAAATCCATGTATAGATGACTCTAACTCTCAATCTCCGACTGTGAACGTCAGAGAAATGAGGAAGAAGCTGTGTCCTCTTGCTGCAGAGTTTGTGCCAGGGCAGCCCTACAGCGGACGAGACGAGCCTGTGAAAGCGAAGAGGCCTGTCCCTCTCTTTGTTTTCGAGAAAGACCAGACCGCGAACGACAAAGAACGGAGGAACCAGCTGTGTCCACGCGCCGCTGCGCTGGGTAAGTGTGGCGAGCGCAGTTGCACTTACCTCCACTTTGACGTGTGCGACATGTGTGGCCTGCAAGTGCTCCACCCCATCGACAACACCCAGCGTGCAAAGCACACCAAGGCTTGCATCGAGGCCCACGAAAAGGACATGGAGATTTCCTTCGCCATCCAGCGCAGCAAGGACATGAAATGCGGCTTGTGCATGGAGGTGGTGTTTGAGAAGCCCAATCCCAGCGAGCGCCGCTTCGGGGTCCTCTCCAACTGCGGCCACTGCTACTGTCTCCGGTGCATCCGCAAGTGGAGGAGCGCCAAGCAGTTCAAAAGCAATGTCATCAAGTCCTGCTACAGGTGTCGAGTCACGTCCAACTTTGTCATTCCGAGCGAGTACTGGGTCGAAGACAAGGACGACAAGCAGAAGCTCATCCAGAAGTACAAGGACGACATGGGGATTAAACCGTGTCTGTATTTCGACGAGGGCCGGGGAAATTGCCTGTTTGGCTCAAACTGTTTCTATAAGCACGCCTTCCCGGACGGTAGCCAGGAGGAAGAACAGTCCAGCCAGAGACTGGCGGAATCCATAAGGAGCCAGAGCTTGACGCAAACAGCTCAAAGTGAACGCCCCGCACCCGCTCAGGAGAGCACGGACTCCTCCTCCGACAACGAGAACGAGATGTTGTATATTGACATTGTGATGATATCTGTGGCGTTCACGTGTTTACTGTTTTTCCTTTTATTTTTGTCTGCACAGTCTTGCGATGTTGTTGTGACATAATCCAAATAAATGAATGATGTTGGGCTGCAAGTTTTGAAAGCTCCAATGTGTGGATATCAGACTTCTTATGTCTTCATTTCAGATCTACATTGAATTTCATTGTTAAAAATGAAAGTTAAATATTGCAAAATGTGTAAAACGTGTGAGAAACCTGCGGTGTGTGCATAAGGGATTTGGCTCTGATCGGTACAGCCGTTTGCGAGATTCGCTCCTGACACACCAGTCACAGACAGACAAGACAGACCCTCTTCTAGAGACCATCTTCCAGTACTATCCATGGAGAAACAGTGGAGAAACATAATTTATGATACAGGATGTTTCATGTAAACACGGATGAGTAACCTAGTACGTCCATTCATTTTTGTTCACATGTATATTTTTTGAAATATTTAACTAACATTTTTATAAAGGAAGCCAATTGGTCTCTAATCACTGTTTGACTGACCTCTAGTGCCACTAGAGGTCAGACTGATGACAGGTCTGACTCCCTATACAGCAGTGTTTCTTTTTGTTGCATTTCCTAAAAGTAAAAATAAAATTATATAAAAAATAAAATAAAAACTGAAACATTTTTCCAAATGATTTAAGAATTTTTCAAAAAATACAATACAAATATCCATGTAAAGAAAAACAAAACAAAAAAAACAAAACAAATGTTAGAGCTAGTGAAATAGGAGATCTACAAGCTCTACAAGGCATCGCAACACAACGCATTGTGAGCTTTTCGATCATCTATTTTCACTATTAAATTATGGTAAATGGACTGCAGTATAGCACCTTTCTCCAAAGTGCTTTATAATGTACTTCACATTCACCCATTCATACACAATTACACACATTCACACACAGATGGCGGAGGAAACCATGCAAGGCACCAACCTGCTCATCGGGAGCAGTTGGGGGTTCAGTCTGTGTCTTGCTCAGCCAGGAGGAGCCAAGGGATCGAACCTGGAACCTTCGGATTCCAAGACGGCCGCTCTACCTCCTGAGCCACTGCCGAAAGTTTGTTACCTATTCATTATACATCCTCTGCCACTGTGTACTGTATGCTGTGTGTGTTCTTTAGCCTACATTATATACACCTAGCATATCCACTTTTAGATGTTGCTGCTACTCATAGACTGCCATAGTGTATATATTATAATGTATTTTGTATTAATATGGCTGGTTTGTTTTTTTCTTTCCTCTTCTTTTCCTATCACTACTGGTGTTTATCATGTTACTATGCTGCTGCTGCTGCAACGTCCGAGGACACAAACAAAAGTAAATGTTACTCTTACAGTATACCTGTCCATAAGATGTAACAGAATAAAGAACCTTGTAACCTTGTAACACTTATCCCAATCAAATAACAGTTGATCATGTTGCTTTTTTTAATCTTCAAACAAAAACAAACAAACACAAACAAACAAACAAATAAACGTGTGTATACTATCTTAAGATTAAAGGGGAGTTTACATCAAACAGTTGATTTATTTAGTCTAATCTACCAGTTAAACTATGAACCACCTGCATTAATATTGCCAACCGATTGGAACATGAAGTTTGCAGATTACAAAATGCTTTAAATGCTTGTACAATTAAACAGACTGTATCTACTGAATATGAACTACAGACTGTATTCAAAGCCTGTCTTTCAGAACTGATCACTCTGAACATATGGATCATAGGAGAAATCCCTCTTCAACAAAAAGGTGGATCCTCTGACTGTGGCCTTCAAAGGATCAAAGCGCAATTGAAAAAAGAAATGGGCCCATTAAGCTCTCGTGTATCACACCTACGGCAGAAAAACATCAGCTTGTGGTTGCTACCTGAAGAATCTTTTTTTTTTAACTTTACTTAAGGATATGAAAAAAAAGAAAACTGTGTTCCAATGGATCCAATGAAGTTAT
>NC_137619.1:13988824-13991324 GCF_963280865.1 Gymnoscopelus braueri | reverse complement strand
CTGTGTTGTTACCTATAGGAGGCTATTATAGGTCTGTCTGCCGTTTGCATTGAACACAAACCAAACAGCGACACACAGTGGTGGAAAAACTCATTTTCTTTACTCAAGTAAAAGTATCAATGCTGCAATGTAAGAAATACTCTGTTACTCAAGTGAAAGTCTGGAATTCAACATTTTACTTGAGTAAAAGTGCAAAAGTATCAGTATCAAAATGAACTTAAAGTACCAAAAAGTAGAATGTATACTCATTGTGCAGAATGTCCCATTTCACAAGTTTTCAAATGTATAAAATGTGTAAAAAAATATATTTTGAAAATCGCTGATCTACAAGCTCAGCGACGCATTGTGAGCTTGTAGATCTGCTATTTTCAAACGGCCGAAACGTATATAGGGCTGAAGTGGTTGTTTTGTATTAATAATTAAAATCTACAAAGTAACTAGTAACTAAAGTTTTCAAATGATTATAGTGGAGTAAAAGTACAATATTTGCCTCTGAGATGTAGTGGAGTAGAAGTAAAAGTACTGAAAATTGGAAATACTCCAGTAAAGTAAAAAAAACATCTCAAAATTGTACTTAAGTACAGTACTTGGGTAAATGTACTAGTAAAAGATGTGGAGAAATGTCAGGTGTTGAAGATGACATAAGGCTGGCTGCAGTTGAGACCTTAGACAGTAGAAATCATGAGCGTAAAGTTTTCTCTCAAATGAATCAATCAGGTGTTCAGAGTGTGTCATAATATGGGCTGTAAACTATGTTTTTTCTTTTTTTAAACTACCACTAAAGTCTGCAGGGTTCATTTAACTCTACTACTACTACTACTACTACTACTACTACTACTACTACTACTACTACTACTACTACTACTAATAATAATAATAATAATAATAATAATAATAATAATAATAATAATAATAATAATAATAATAATAATAATATAGCATATTAAGGATAATAATTGTAGACTTTTCAAAACTAGTTACAAAGTTCACACAATATAATGAACATCAAGTGACAATAAAAGTTGCAGCCTATACAATTCGATATCATCCGATTGTTTTTGTTTTGAATACACAAAGGATGAAACAAAAGATAAAATCAACTAAAACACTTTCTTTTGAAGGGGAGTCTTAAGAGTTGCTTTGAGGCATCAGTTCTGAGTGAAACAAAGCTTTGGAGTTTTTATTGCAAATCAACTGCACTGGTTATCTTACGCACTTAAAGCAGCACTTAATCTTTTATAAATAAAATGTAATTTTGGCCCATCTGTATGGTAGAGTATGTTAATACAATATAACTTATACAATTGGGGTGGTTGTATTTAGTCTCCCTGCTCTTCTATTGAGACATTTAGATCGTGTCAAAGGTCATGTCTCACTTTAGACACAGGATCTGACACAAAGTTTGACCTGATGGTCATAATTAGATTTATAAAAGGAAATAGAGTCTGCACACTGGTAATGCTGAAAAAGCTCTGCTGTATTTTTACTGCGTCGTCAATGTTTCGATCAATCAGATCTTCATCAGGACATAGATTCAATTCATCCCCTGAGCAAGTAGGCCAGCTCTATTAGCTCAATGGTAAAAGAAAAATCCTGCACTTGCGCAGGAAACCAGGTTCAAATCCGTTTTAGACAGTGGTGTAAAGTAACCAAGTACATGTACTACTGTTCTTAAGTACAATTTTGAGGTATATTTACTTTACTGGAGTATTTCCAATTTTCAGTACTTTTACTTCTACTCCGCTACATCTCAGAGGCAAATATTGTAATTTTACTCCATTACAATTATTTGAAAACTTTAGTTACTAGTTACTTTGCAATTATCAATTATTATGTTATAAAACATACATGAACCACTTTAGCCCTATTTTATACATAGAATATTTGAAAATAGACGATCTACAAGCTGACAACGCGTTGCATCGCGACACGTTGTGAGCTTGTAGATCTGCTATTTTCAAACATTTTAGTACTTTTGCTTTTGGTACTTTAAGTACATTTTGATGCCAATACTTTTGCACTTTTAGTCAAGCAAACTTTGAATTCCGGACTTTTACTTGTAACAGAGTATTTCTGTATTGCAGTCTTGATACTTTTACTTAAGTAAAATATTGGAGTACTTTTTCCACCACTGGTTGTAGAAGAGGAAAGTTACATAGTGCAGCTTTAAGTGTGTGAACTGAACTTGCTCCAAATGTTTGAGACTGTCCCAGACGGTGCAGGCTGGGTTAGTAAGCTGCTGCTGCAGTCCAGCCGCTGAAAGGTGATCTGTGGCTGGTAACAGGATCAACAGAACGGGGAGTGGTGCTGGTTATAGAGACACCGTCCTGCTGTAACACAAACACAAACACAAACATCATTTTGTGTTAAATTTGGTTCTGGGCAGCTCTGTTCTGCCTTGTTGATAACAACAGGAAAATAAAATAAAAAAACTTTATTTTAGCTGGGAACCTGGCAAGGAATGTGCAATAGTTACAAGACAACATTAAACGTCAGATAA
>NC_137619.1:13943824-13986324 GCF_963280865.1 Gymnoscopelus braueri | reverse complement strand
ACTACATACACACACTTGTACATGGGCAGTGGGCACACATTGCAAGCAGGCTCACACACTTGCACATACAGTAGACACCTTGCACGCACACAGGCTCACACGCTTGCACATACTGTATGTAACAGTATGTGTCTCTGGATTGATCTGCCTACAGTATGTAAAGCACTTAGTTAAGCATACAGTGTATCGATCAGACTGCCACTAGTGTTGGCTGTGAGAGAGATATCCCCCCCATGTGCAATATACAGCAGACAGGACCCCCTGCTCAGCAGTGGACACAGCTGATGTATTAGCCTAGCGTAGCATATACTCTACTATCATAATGTACTAGCATGTTGGGGAATCGGAATGTTCCCTGGTTCGATTCCCCGCCCCCCTCCCCCCTCATGCAGGAGCTCCTTCCTGCATGGCTGTGTGTCAATGTGTCTTTGAGCAAGACACGGTTTAACCCTAAACTGCTGCTGATGAGCAGGTTGGTGCCTTGCATGGTTTCTGCCGCGGTCGGTGTGTGAATGTGTATGTGTGAATGCTTTGGAGAGAAGCGCAATTATGAATGCACCAGTTACCATTTATTTACTATCATATCGTCTCTGTCGGGTGGAAACCTCATATGTCCAAAACGGTAACTTTTCAGGAAACAATTAAAAAAATAATAATAGTAATAATTGCTCAGATTTATATAATGTTTTTCTAACTACCCAGAGTCGCTTTACATAAAGAAAAGGAAGGAACCAACTTTATTAAGAAGAAAAACAATAAAAGATAAGTGCTAGATTAAAAAGATAAAAGGTTAAGCATGGGTTGGGGAGGCATCTTAACCATATCAAAAGTAGCAGATCGACAAGCTCGAAACGCGTCGCTTCGCACCCCGTTTCGAGCTTGTGGATCTGCTACTTTTGATGCTTTTGTGTGACGCTGTAGTATGATCAAGTAGGGCGTTAATTTACAAAGAAACACAAAAAGTTTAAATATGGAGATAAAAGGTTTCTGCCCGACAGCAACAATATTGTACTGTAATTCTGTTCAGGCGTATTAACGTAGCATATTGTCGCTGCTGGGCAGAAAACCGGTCCAAAACCGTTACTTTTCAGGAAAGTTCATGTTCATGTTCCCAGCATGGATTCAATGTAGTTATTATTTAGTCTCAAGCTCTTGTTCATACTTTTCATTGGTTAAATATAAACCTACAGACAGAATTAACCACACTTTCACTTGGCGTGTGTAACCTGTTGTATTTCTGTACTTCTATAAAAATGTTCAAATTTCAAAAGTAGCTGTATGTTTCTAACATGTGGTGCTAGTCATATAGGTGCATGGTCACAGCTATACCTAATCCAAAGAATCCTGACTAACCTGAGTGGGGGCAGCAAATAACACATAACTATGCAATACTCGGGGTGCAACAATAAAACTAATCAAAGTAATCAATTATAAAATAAAATAAATTGATTCAGATAAAATAATCAATCGTTTTTTTTGCGGGGGGGGGGGTAAACATTTTGTTTACAAAATATTAAAGCAAAGTTAATACAGAAAGAAGTAATCGATCAAATATTCACTAATAAAATAACCAATAGTTGGAGCCCCCTGCGGTGTACAGGCCTAGGACGTAGTAGGGTAAAGACACATTAACCACTTAAACCCCAGCATCCATACTTTGGGGAAAACATTCGCAGGAAAATGGGTGAGCTTGTAGATCGGATTGACACTAGACACTAGTATAGAGCCCTGAGGGACTCCGGTCAACCAAGTATAGGGTTTATGGCAGTAGGGTATAGGGAGGTATTTTAATGACTCTGAACCCTGTGTCCTATATGCAGAGTGAACGTTGTACTTTTAACTAGCGTTCTATCTTACATATGGTTTGGTACCTTGGACCCTGGCACTCAGGTAGTAGTAGTATTTGGAGCCTGTTGAGGAAACGTGCATGTGCACATAAACACACACACACACACACACACACACACACACACACACACACACACACACACACACACACACACACACACACACACACACACACACACACACACACACACACACACACACACACACACTGAAGAAGAGGAAAGGCAGCCAAGTAGAGGTTCGGGGAGGGGGATTAGTCCTGTCACAGCCAATTCACAGATCTTGGAGGGAGAAAGAGAGGAAAGGTATGTTTATTTGCCAAGCATGTTTCAACAACTAGGCAATTCAAAGTGCTTTAGTTTAGACCAGGTTCTCAACCTTTTTCAGGCTGTGACCCCCCAAAATAATCTTATTTGAACTGGGGACCCCCCAGCCCCCACCCTGACAAGCACTTTTGTAGAAGTTGAGGCATTACATTTAGTTTGACTCGGTCCGCTGTGTGTGTGTGTGTGTGTGTGTGTGTGTGTGTGTGTGTGGGTGTGTGTGTGTGTGTGTGTGTGTGTGTGTGTTTGTGCGTGTGCGTGTGCGTGTGCGTGTGCGAGTGCGAGTGCGAGTGCGAGTGCGAGTGCGAGTGTGTGTGTGTGTGTGTGTGTGTGTGTGTGTGTGTGTCTGTTTAGTTTTCTACTCCCTCCTGGTGTGACTGACTGACAGTGTGACTGATTTCTTGTTGTACTAGCATTGTCTTCTTTGTCTTGTCCTTTGTTTTTCTCTTGTCTCCTTCTTTTCTCCTTCGGACTGCGCCCCGGGCCAGTGTAATAACTGGATGGGATGCGCACTACAAATACCAAACCTATTAACCATATCGTTGCTGTCGGGCAGAAACCTCTAATATCTCCATATTTTAACTTTTGGGTTTTTTTCGTAAATGAATGCCCTACTTGATCATACTAGAGCGTCACACAAAAGCGTCAAAAGTAGCAGATCTACAAGCTCGCGACGTGTTTCGAGCCAATATCGGACATCCCTAAAATAATGTCTTATTTCCTTTAAATTTCACCAGAAAATAACCCATGGCCGATTTCATGCCTTCAGGTATGAGTTGCTGTCCTAGAAATGTCTCTTTCCTCGGGTAGGTATGCAGCAAGGCAGTGTTGCTTGTTGTTTCAGAACAGAAAGATTCCACATTTTATCATATCTCCACTGGGACACACCTCTTGGACAGATATTGCAGCATCCATTCCACGCTGTGTGTATTCCGAAGGCAGGCCAGTGGCCAACGCTGTCAAAGTGGACTTCACTGGTGGTGGGTGGGTGTGGCATCCCTTTTGTGTAGCTTTGGCAGGTGGAGGAGAGGAAGACGGTGGGTGGCCCAGATCTGGCACAGACTTCGTTAATTGCCGGTAGGGTGACAGACACTGTTCTGAATTTCTTGAGAGGCATGGGTTTTTGACTGGGGTAACCAGTCCTACATTTGGGGCGGCCATAGCTGAGTGGTTAGTGAGCCCGCCTAGGGAGCCAGAGGCCCTGGTTGCCCCAGGTTCGATTCCAGGCCAGGCCAGCATATGTGTCGATGAAATTAAACTTGTCCCTGAGCAAGACTCTTAACCCCTAATTGCTCACAGGTTCTCATTGGAAACACGACCTGTTAAAAGGAATTATCCTTATCCTTAGCCGTGGGGAAAAGGGTGTTTTTTCAAAATGTGGGTGTTTCGCAAGACTTTTTGATGATTGATTATAGCTATCGCTTCCCAAGTTCCCATGCTCTGGAGGCTGGCCGGCCACAGCGCTCCTCAGAGTGGACACAGGTGGCATTCGCTGGCCGGTGCTTGCAGATCTACGCTTTTCGGCTTAATACCGTGACAGTCTGTTCGTCACTCCCCGGCTGGCCTGGGCACGAAATACTGCCTCCCGCGGAGAACGAGGGACCACCCTGTTTTCAGACTGTTACTATACCATGTCATAATTGGCATTTATGTCATTTGTTCTTGTTATTCTGGTGTCAGGCAATCTTCGTTGGTACATCAGCCAAATGTTGGCGATTGACCTATCAAGGATAGCGGTTCATATACCACCACCGTGACTTCATGAGTGTTGTGGTAGAGATGGATGAGCACACATTGCATGTCTGACACACAGTTCAATACTCCCCATGTGTTCATTGTTTTTCTTGATGATTGATGGACATAGCAACAGGAACCCTTCTCTTCTTTTCTTCGCTGTGACATTGCACCACACTGACAGGCAGTGGTGGAAAGTACATTTACTCAAGTACTGTACTTAAATACAATTTTTGAGGTATTTGTACTTTATTGGAGTATTTCCAGTTTTCAGTACTTTTACTTTTAGACATCTCAGAGGCAAATATTGTTCTCCACTACAATGATTGGAAAACTTTAGTTACTAGTTACTTTGAAGATTTTGATTATCCTCCTATAATTCTAGTAACCTCTGTGGCCTTGGTTGGTGTGTGCCCGTTTCTCCTCACTGGCTGGAGCACTTGATCTGATTTTGCACACAGCCATTGCCCATTACCATCTGAACTTAACTGCGAAGCCCGTTTCTCAATTTCATCAAATCTCAGCTTTTTATTAGCCATTATGTGTCAAACAATGGGAGATGACGTTGCCAGGTTTCGCGGGTTTCGTGCGAGAAACAAGCAGCAAGGTCTGTACTTTCGCCTGCGCCCTTCACCGGGGCTTGGGTGCTCATATCCCCCTACGGGTATGGTCTAGTTATTACAAAACATACATTAACCACTTCAGCCCTATATACATTTTGATGCCAATACTTGTGTACTTTTACGCAAGTCAATTTTGAATTCCAGACTGCTACTGCTAATACAGAGTATTTCTACATTGCAGTGTAAACATATGAATACTTTTTCCACCATTGCTGACAGGCTCAACATTGCAAGCATTGGTGACACATGTGTTGTCTTGCCACCTCATTGCTATTGTTCCCTCTGACAACCGATAGTCATTATGATTAAAGTTAAGTGTTTCTTTCTTATATTGAAGTTTTAATATGATGCACTTAAAGGTAGGGTATTAAGTGATATTTTTCATTAGTTTTTCGTTAAAAGGTTCAAGCACTATCCAGATAGTGAGTGTTTGTTCAGTAACAGGGGTCTCCCCGTATCTCTGGCTAATTAATAAAAAAAAATGTATTTTCAGGTGGGTTGCCAGTTTCAGCCAATCAGGAGACAGTACCCATTTATCAGCTTAAATTTGATAATGTTCCACTTCCAGTTCCCATTCTGTCTGCTCATGTCTTTGTGTCATCACTTCCAATTTCACTTGTTTATCCTGTATCCTGTGTGAGTTCTCTCTCCTGATTGGATAAAAATGGTATCTGAAGAGACATGGAGACTCCTGTTACTGAACAAACACTCTATAGCAGCTATTTAACACTTATTTTAACTACCCTAAATATTTAGCCATCAAAAAGTACTTTGCGTTTAATTGTATTTAGTTGGTTGCTTATCATTTAAATGTTCTCAAATAGAAACTTTAATTTAAAAAAAATGTTTTTCTTTGTCATTATAAAATAATTTCTGTCAACACATTGGTAATCGGTAGTACTCTAGATCTCTCCAAAATCTGTAACGGTATTGGACCCAGAAATCTGGCGCTAGCCGCGCTCTACTTTACTGTACCTACTGAAATAATGTGCTGGCCAGTCTGGACAACCTGATGCAGAGCTTAATGTTCTGCAATGGAGATGCTGGCATACCACACTGTAATGCAGTGTTATCACACTGTAATGCAGTGTTATCACACTGTAATGCAGTGTTATCACACTGTAACGCAGTGTGTCAGTGTGTCTAGTGTCACATCACACTGTAATGCAGTGTGTCAGTGTGTCTAGTGTCACATCACACTGTAATGCAGTGTGTCAGTGTGTCTAGTGTCACATCACACTGTAATGCAGTGTGTCAGTGTGTCTAGTGTCATACCACACTGTAATGCAGTGTTACCACACTGTAATGCAGTGTGTCAGTGTGTCTAGTGTCACATCACACTGTAATGAAGTGTGATGATCTCTGGTGCAACAAACATTTGGCTGTTCTATTCTGTGCTTAACCACTTGAATGGGGGGGGGGGACATTAGCCGAAAATAGCAGATCTACAAGCTCACAACTTTATTAACAGTTTGCAAAATGGACAGAGGTACAGTTAATACAATAATGCTAAAAGGATAACACAAAAATCCCTTAGGGCTTGTTTCCATTGTGGTCCTGCGTATTCAATTCATCAAGACATATAAAGACATACAATACTATACAAGAAATCATCAATGCTAGGAGCAGTAACAATATATTTACAGAAACACTGTGGGGGGTAATTACTTTTGGCAAATTAGAAGAAGACTAGATAAAGAGATCCAAGTACATAGACAATTCAGGTCCAGTAGTAGTAGCCTATAGAGCACCGAAGTCTGACGTCACTGCCAGTAGAGGGCCAGTAGAGGGCGCTGTTCCAGGGTTCGTGGCTTTATTTTTTTGTGTTGAAATCCCCATTTGATAATCTTAGATCACGTCATATAAGAACTGTGTTCCAAACATAAACACACCACCCTGGCGTTTTTGTCAGAGGGGTGTCTCTGCATTGTTTATGATATTCATTCATATTTGATACAGCCTGTTTCTGGCGAAAATGGAATTAATTCTGCCTTAAAAGTCTTATGAACTACTACTTCCGGGTCTGAAATCACTGTCCCCACAGCAGCCGCGTTCATGGGAAATGTAGTCTTTGGGTTGTTTGACTCGTTTCTAGTGTTTATATTGTGTTACTCTTTGGGTAAATGTGTACATTTACACCTTCAGTCGATGCTTCATATCCATATGAGTAAAAACGCCAGGGTGGTGTGTTTATTTTTGGAACACAGTTCTTATATGAAGCGATCTAAGATTCCCCAATGAGGATATCAATACAAAAAGTAAAGCCATGAACCTGCGGAATGCGCCCTCTACTGGCAGTGACGTCAGGACTTCGGTGCTCTTTGCCCTAGTTGTCTGCTGGACGTCACTGGTGGGAATTTACCAAGTGTCCCTGTTCTACACTGTGTTGTCTTATTGAGACAGACTGAGAGGGAGACAGTGTAGGAGAGACAGACATTGGGAAAACTGTGAGGGAGACAGTGTAGGAGAGACAGACAGTAGGGAAAGTTGGGAGACAGACAGTGTAGGAGAGACAGACAGGAAAGCTGAGAGACAGACAGTGTAGGAGAGACCGACAGTAGGAAAGCTGAGAGGGCGACAGAATAGGAGAGACAGACAGTATAACAGCTGAGAGGGAGACAGTGTAGGAGAGACAGAGGACAGAAAGACTCAGACAGGAGGTACAGTAGCACATAGTCCATGTTAACATACTGTATCTGGTCTGTGATCAGGGGGGCTGCAGACACGACGGTGAGATTACATAATTAGCCGCCGTGGGAGAATCCTTGATCCCCGGAAAATAAAATAAAATACTCACAACCTTTGATGACCTTCACCCCCCCTCCACCCCCCTATACCCCCCCCCCCCCTTCATGTAAGCTGCCTGTACCGTCCTCCTCTCTGCCATCTGTCTCTCTGTGCTCTGGGCTTCCCTCTCTCCCTATTGGACAGGCTCCCGAGGAGGAGAAGCAGTAGCAGGACTGCTCAGCCACTCAGCCGGTTGTGTTGGTTATACTTTCAGGCTGTCTCGCTTCCTGGGTGGGCGGGAGGACGTGGGGGGAAAGTTGAGCGACGGCGGGCGGTGTGAAGGTGGAGCTATAAGCTGGGAGACAGAAAGAAAGAGAGAGGGAGGGAGGGAGGGAGGGAGGGAGGGAGGGAAAGGAGAGGATAAGAACTGTACACAATCCACTATGGATGTAACCTGGAATGAAAGGCAACAGGTTATACGAGAGAAAACTCCTGAGAGAGAGAGTCGTGATGGGATGTTGTTTGTTTTGAGAGGCGAGGAGGACATGAAGATACATACTGTAGGTGAGATCACAAACACACAGACACGACTTATATGCCTGATTTATGCGTGGTTGCGCGCGCAGGTGTCGGGGCACCTAAAATAGCAGATCAACAAGCTCTTGTGAGCTTGTAGATCTGCTATATTTTAAGTGCCCGACAACGGCGCGCAACTAAGTCAGGTTTTAGTGTGCGTCTGGGGTATTGATTGATTGAATACTTTATCAACAGTTTGCAAAAAAGTACAGAGGTACAGTTATACAATAATGCTACAAGGATAACACAACAAACCCTGAGGGCTTGTTTCCATTGTGGTCCTGTGTATTTAATTCATCAAGACATATATATAGACATACAATACTATACGTGTGTGTGTGTGTGTGTGTGTGTGTGTGTGTGTGTGTGTGTGTGTGTGTGTGTGTGTGTGTGTGTGTGTGTGTGTGTGTGTGTGTGTGTGTGTGTGTGTGTGTGTGTGTTTGCATGCATTGGCTCTACTTGTGTCTACAGGTGTGTGTTTATACAGTGTGTTTATACCGTATACAGTACATGGATATGGATAGAGCAGAGTGCATCATGGGAAAGTGGAGAGAGGGGGGAATCCTATTAGTAAAAGGCCAGGAAAAGTAGGTCTAACCAGCCGGCTTATCAACCCTGTGTGTCTGTGTGTGTGTGTGTGTGTGTGTGTGTGTGTGTGTGTGTGTGTGTGTGTGTGTGTGTGTGTGTGTGTGTGTGTGTGTGTGTGTGTGTGTGTGTGTGTGTGTGTGTGTGTGTGTGTGTGTGTGTGTGTGTGTGTGTGTGTGTCTGTGTGCGTGCATGTGTGTGTGCGTGCGTGGGGGTGCGCGCGCGAGTGTGTGTGCGTGCGTGCGTGCGTGCGTGCGTGCGTGCGTGCGTGCGTGCGTGCGTGCGTGCGTGCGTGCGTGCGTGCGTGCGTGCGTGCGTGCGTGGTAACTGCTCCATTTACTGTATGTCGGTCACTGTTATCTAGCCTACATTTTATTTTATTTATTTTATTTTTGGAGGGAAGGAGTAAAATGAGGTGAAGTACTATACTCATTAATATTGTTGTCACTCAAATCAGTCGTTTCAACCAACTACAAGATATATTAATTGTAGGTTAAATCCATTTAAATCTGAGTCTTTGGATTTAATTTGAGTAACTTATAACTAACCAATAACTGGAGAACGGATGGGACTTTTAACTCTTGAGAGAGTGCAATCTTTCACTGCAGATTTTGATGTGATGGGAATGATCAGTGCTCAAATTGGAGATATTCCAACATTCACTGACTGATGATTTAAAGTAATAAGACCGTAAAACTGTCTAGCTCATCCCAGATGACAATAATAACAAACTTTATCTACAATATATACTGTACAACTTTGTCACCGTTCAAAAGAGCCTTATAAAGTAATTTGTTAAACTGATGACTGAGGACTCGATGCAGACATCTCTAGCCAGGCATTGGCAGAGTGATCACGTGGGATCAGTCCACGATATTGTTGGGAAACGTTTGTGAATGTTGTTGATGCTTTTGAGCGTATCTCTCTCCCTCTCTGTCTCTCCTTCTCTCCATCTCTCTCCTCTTTCTCTTCACCCCCCCCCCACCCCCCGGGTCGAGGCAGATGGCCGCCCATCCTTTAGCCTGGGCAGTGGTGTAACTAAGTACATTTACTGAAGTACTTTACTTAAGTACACAATTTGAGGGTTTTTTACTTCACCGGAGTATTCAAGAGTATCCAATTTACTTTTACTCCACTACAATTATTGGACAACTTTAGTTATTAGTTACTTTGTAGATTTTAAATATTATTACAAAACATGCATTAACCACTTCAGCCCTATATAATAATAATAATAATAAACTTTATTTATATAGCACCTTTCATGAAATAAATGCAGCTCAAGGTGCTTTACAGAGTAAGAAAAACAAAAAGCAAGAAACAGAGCAAAAAACAAAGTAATAAAATATAGAACAATAGCAAGGAACAGTGGTAACCAGAGCAAAAAACAAGAAAATAAAGAATATATATATATATATATATATAGTCTTAGGCTATTTGAAAATAGCCGATCTACAAGCTCACAACGTGTCGCATCTTGTGAGCTTGTAGATCTGCAATTTTCAAATGATTTCAATTTATACATTTTGAAAACATGAAATGGAAGATTTCTGCATAATGACTATTTTGACTTTTGGTACTGTAAGTACATTTTGAAGCAAATACTTTTGTACTTTTACTCAAGAAAATTCTGAATACGAGACTTGTACTTGTATTTCTGCATTGCAGTATTGATACTTTTACTCAAGTAAAAAATGGAGTACGTCTTCCACCACTACTCGGCCGTCCCCCCCATCCCCCCCGTCCCCCCCGACACGGTCGAGGCAGATGGCCGCCCACCCTAGAGCCTGGGTCTGCCTGACGTTTCTTCCAGTTAACCACTTAAACCCCATGGATCCATATTCTGAGGGCAAACTGTCGCAGGAATTAGCAGATCGACAAGCTCACAACGCTCAACCATATGGGGGTTTAAGTGGGAGTTTTTCTGTTGCTACTGTCGCACAAATTGTTTGCTCAGGGTGGGACAATGTCGGGCCTCTGCTCTACATGTAAAGTGTCTTGAGATAAATTGTGGATATTCGGCGTAATAGGCTACAATTGAACTGAATGAAATGTAATAGGCTCTATGCACAGCAGCCATATTGGAAAGAAATTGGGCCTCTTCTTACTTACTTCACAGGTGTTACCAATGATACTAATAAAGGCTTTGTTCCATTTTGGTCAAACAGAGTGTGGACCAGGTACCCTCATGGTTCCTTGAGGGGGTTCCAAATGGCCCCTTGCGGGTGTGTAACTCTGAGAGTGTACAAATGGTACCAAATGGACCCATAAGGGTCCATTTGGTTCCATTTGTACACTCAGAGTTATGGGGGTCCCTGAAATCAAAAGGTTTGAGAACTACTGTGCTACATGCACTAAATGGAACAGAGCCTTCATTAGAATCATTGGTAACACCTGTGAAGGAAGTAAGGAAGAGGCCCAACTTCTTTCCAATATGGCTGCTGTGTATAGAGCCTATTGAAATTGTGATCCTGCGTGATCAGTCTGGCAATGCCAGGCTAAGACATCTCACCCTGAACACTAACTAACACAGAGTTCTGATTGAAAAACCACAGCCTTGACTCGGCTATAAATACTAAAATAATTAGATGATATCTGCTTTGGCCTTTTCTGCTCCATTGTTCATGTTCTGCTTGACGTCACAAATGGGAGGTGCTTTTACTTTGATAGAGAACAAAACGTTGGTGTGTGTGTGTGTGTGTGTGTGTGTGTGTGTGTGTGTGTGTGTGTGTGTGTGTGTGTGTGTGTGTGTGTGTGTGTGTGTGTGTGTGTGTGTGTGTCTGTTTGTCTGTGTGTGTGTGTGTGTGTGTCTGTTTGTCTGTGTGTGTGTGGGTGGGTGAATGGGGGATTAATTATTGCTAATCTAAATTAATGAGTCATTCTAGTAAAACTACTGTCTGGTTGGATTCCAGTCAGGAGGAGAATGCTTGGTAGGCAACCAAAAAAACTGCTTTAGCTTTGCCTGTAAGGGAAAACCACTGTGATACATTGTGAGGGGATATATGGACTAACCGACACCAACACGGGACGCCTGGATCACTGCCCTCCACTCCCACCATTACCCAAACATCAGGGTCTGGAACTCTGTTGCTGGTATAGGCCTGTCACAATTATTACATAATCGCTTAATCGCAATTAAAGAAAATCTACAAAGTAACTAGTAACTAAAGTTTTCAAATAATTGAAGTGGAGTAAAAAGTATAATATTTGCCTCTGAGATGGAATACAGTAGAAGTAAAAGTATTGCAAATTGGAAATACTCCAGTCAAGTAAAAAAACAAAAAAACTCAACATTGTACTTAAGTACAATACTTGAGTAAATGTACTTTGTTACTTTACTTTACAACACTGCTTTGCACTAATGTCACTGCACTGCCAACACAAATTCCTGCACAAATGACTATTCTCTGTAGATATGATTCTATCATGTATGAAAATGTATGTAAATGACAGCTGTCACATGTTTTACCTAGAGCAGCCAGTCTGTTGTATAGACTTTACTCTTGTTATAAATCTACCCCGTAAGGGTCCATTTGGTTATATATTTACACTAAATTTGTTAAATTAATCATGTACTGTCAGTGGTGTACAGTAAATGCACTTTGTACATTAACTTGAGTACTGTAGGCTACTTAAGAAAATATTTTGAGTATCTGTAGGCCTACTTTACTTGAGTATTTTTTATGGATTCTTTTGGATACTTATGACTACTCCACTATACATTTCAAAAACAAATATTGTACTTTTGACTCCACTCCACTACATTTCTAGGAAAAGGGAAAAATATATTATTAATTAACCACCTATTTTAAATAGTGAAAATAGGCAATATGATTTTTTCTCTATTCTCTGTCTACAAATCTATGAATTATTTTGGAAGATTTTCAAAATTTCAAAACAGCAATGCATTGATATAAAAAAACAACAACATGTACTGTGTAACTTAAGTAGCGTAACTTTCATCCCCAAGGGGTCCTTGGGGGGATTCCAGGGGGTCCCCAGCGAAATTAATTAATATAGCATCACAATAATTTTAACCACTTTATCCAATACGTTGGCTATTCAAAAATAGCAAATGTACGAGCTTGTACAACTTTTGAATTATTTTGAATTTATTTTATAACATAAATCTTCTCTTCTGGGGTTTCCTGGCACAAAAGCTTTTCAGAAGGGGGATTCGCGGCCAATTACAATTTGGGGGTCTTTGACTTGAGAAGGTTTGAGAACCACTGATGTAAATGACAGCTGACACAACTTGAACCTGGTGCAGCCAGCACAGCCAGAAAGCAGCGTTTGTAGACGTGACTATTTGTTAGTGTATTGAAATACACACCCTTGCTCTCATTACAGCAGCCTTGTCCTCTTGTCTGCACACTGCAAAACAATGAGGATGAATTTAACTCAGAGTGTGTCCATTTGGTTCCATTTGTACACTGAGAGTTCAATTAGGAGAGCACTCAGGATCTTACTGTGTGCTGTTCCATTGGCACATATAGAGAGGCTAGGGGTGTGTGTGTGTGCGTGTGTGCGTGCGTGCGTGCGTGCGTGTGTGCGTGCGTGCGTGCGTGCGTGCGTGCATGCGTGCGTGCGTGTGTGTGTGCGTGCGTGCGTGCGTGCGTGTGAGAGAGAGAGAGAGAGAGAGTCTGTTGTACTGTACAGTATATGAAATACCTTTGATGCCAGTCATTTTAGATGTTGCTCTATGTTTATTTCTCAGCCTCTGTAGCAGATAGACACATGGAATGAAAATAAAGAAATTGCTTTCATATTCATAACCAAAGAAAACAAAAAAACAAATCAATATGAATTCCACAAATCTCTGTATATCCAATGTCCATCTTTCATTTTTTTATAGATTTTTTTCTTTAATGATCAGTAAATGGCAAAGGTTTAAGCTATAAAATGTTTTTAATGTTTTTATTTCATATTTCCATCTGCTACAGAGACTGAGCAGATGGAGAGTTTTACATTTAAAGTTCATCTGAGCATTTATTTTAAAGAGAGTGACCCTCACACTCTGCAGTTTTTTAAATTTATTTTGACAATTAAAACAGATATAGCTCTTAATCATGTGATATGATCATCTTATGGCATTTATTTCATCGCATAATGTTTTGTACATTTACAGGGCAGCGTGTGTGTGTGCGTGTGTGTGTGTGTGTGTGTGTGTGCGTGTGCGTGCGTGCGTGCGTGCGTGTATGCGTGTATGTGTGTGTGCGTGTGTGTGGGCAGATGTGTCAGCTGTGTGTTCACATAAGGCCTAGCTAGCCTGTCAAAATTATTACATAATCACCTAATCACAATTATTTGAGGTAATCACAATCTGTTTTTGCATAATCATTGCCATGTTCATATATTTTCAAACGTATAATAGTGGAAATAGTAGATCTACAAGCTCAAAACGCGTCACATCGTGACGCGTTTTGAGCTTGTATATCTACTATTTCCACTATACATGTTTGTATAAAGTTATTACATTATGTAAGTTATTTGTCATATCTGCCCTGTGGACCTTTTATTTATGAAGCCTAAAAGCCAAACAGAAATGTCATTCTTATTCATAATGTTCCAATGTTCAACGACAGGAACACAGTTAAATCGATAATCCCAATTATTTGAGCGACAATTAATCGTCAAGTAAAATGTCATAATGGTGACAGCCCTAGGTCTAGCAGATTTTTTTATTCTTTATCACACTAGGGCCGCATACTATCAATTAAGTTCTTAGCCATTCTATCCATTACTTTTTTGATTAGTGGAATAAGTGTTTTTTTTTTAGAGTTTATTAAAGTTTTTATATATCATTGAATCGATCAACCACTTAAGCCCTTTTTTATACTTTGTGGCACAACGGTGTCGTTGTCACATCACAAAGCACTGTGAGCTTGTATATCAGCTATTTCCACTATTTTTGGACATTTCTTTTTTTATAGATTTTCACCTATATTGCCCAAAATAATCTTTTATCAATCGATTATTATTGAATATCAATTTTCATTATTTTCTTATAATGGGATAAATCGATTAATTCAATTAACTCCTACATTAGTGGACTTAGCAGAATGTGATAATTTATAATTCATAATTTTCATATACAAGCAGCTTCAGAACATTCCCACTGTTCATGTTCCATCAGGGGCACAGACACATATAGGTCACTGCATCACTCGTTACACACGTTTATATTCTCCAAGGGACCTGTATGTATGCAGTGGTGGAAAAAGTACTCAAATGTTTTACTTAAGTAAAAGTATCAATACTGCAATGAAGAAATACTCTGTTTCCAGTAAAATACCAAATTCAAAATGTAGGCCTACTTGAGTAAAAGTACAAAAGTATTGGTATCAAAATGTACTTAAAGTACCAAAAGTAGAAAGTACTCATTATGCAGAATGTCCCATTTCACAAAGTGTATAAAATCCATAAAAGTCTTTTGAAAATAGCAGCTCTACAAGCTCACAGCTGTGTAGTTTACTAGTCTGCCATGTTTTTAATCTGCTGTAGTTTTTTTTTACCTTGTAGCAGAAATATCGCAAAACAAAGATCTACAAGCTCATAGTGCGGCACTCGGTGCCGCGCTATGAGCTTGTAGATCTGGTATCTTTTAAAAGCCAAAGAAATCTAAAATGCCACCGATGCGTTCCCGGATTGAACGGGTTAATGAGCATGTTAGATTTCATGTGTCCAGAGCCAAGGGCATGGCAATGTGCACGCATGACAGACAGCTCCCCCCAGAATGGCGTGCTGGGCTTCAAGTGGTTAAAATGTATCACGCTTTTGTCAAGGTGACGACCAGGAATAAGGACACTCCATATACCTGATCACCTCCTTTACCTCCTTTTCCTCTCTACCTCTCATCTTTCTGCCTCTCTGCCTCTCATCTCTGTCTGTCTGTCTGTCTGTCTGTCTACAGTACCTCTCACCTGTCTGTCTGTCTGTCTGTCTGTCTGTCTGTCTGTCTGTCTGTCTCTCTACCTCTCATCTTTCTGTCTCTCTGCCTCTCATCTGTCTGTCTGTCTGTCTGTCTGTCTGTCTGTCTGTCTGTCTGTCTGTCTGTCTGTCTCTCTCATCCCACTCTTTGTCTCTCACTGTCAATCTCTCGTTCCACACTTATTTCCATCTAACCTGCCCCCATTTAACTCTCTCCCTGCTTCTCTCTGCCCCTCCTCCTCTCACTGTATGCCTCTCCCCCTCTCTCTCTCTCTCTCTCTCTCTCTCTCTCTCTCTCTCTCTCTCTCTCTCTCTCTCTCTCTCTCTCTCTCTCTCTCTCTCTCTCTCTCCCCCTCTCTCTCTCTCTCTCTCTCCCTCCTTCACACTGTCTCTCTCCCAGTGGCTTTCCCTGCTCTATTAATAGCCCAGAACCATATTCACATGTTGGTCAGCCCACATGTTCCTGCTGCCTCGTAGGAATGACAGCCAAGGACACGGGGAACGCCCGGTTACCATGGTGACCTAACACCATATTGTAATCATTTCTGGAGTTAATCATGTTAAATGTTGCTTTTTAGGTTATTCTACGCCACCGACGGTGCAGACGACATTAAAGGTGTCATGACATTCATTTTCACTTTTTTTATTTTCAATGTTTTATTTGGGGTTTTATGACCTCAATTACACCCAAAAAACCTGAACTTAGAACATTCAGTGGATTTTCTGTGGTCTGGGGTTTTCTGAATAATTAGGCTGAAAAGTAATCTGAGCTTGGCCCTTCGACAGTGAGGTCACAGTCGATTAATCCCGCCCACTCTCCTCCTCGCCCCTCCCCTCCCCTATCCTTTCCTTTGGGGGGGGCGGAGCAGAGGCGATGATTGACAGGCAAAATCCCTCACCAGCGACACCCGCAGGCAAAGATTTCTTTTTTCATTGCAGTTGAAAAGGCTTTAGAAATGTGAGAGAAAAACACCTGCCATGGATCACTGGAATGGAATTTTCACTTAAAACTTTTTGTACACTTTTGAAGGACCAGGACAAAGACTTTGAATGTGGTGTAAAAGTGAATGTCATTAAACCTTTAAAGATTGTTGTTGTTCTTGACATTCAGTGTTTCTCTAATCCCAGCAATTCTCAAACTTTTCTTTGTCAAGGACCCCAGTTTGATATGCATTTAGTGGTCAGATAAGTGGTCAGATGGGTGGGCCGCGTGCACTTTTCAAAGCATGTTTATTTTAATGATCCATCAATCGATTGTGAACTTCCTGCCTGGATCAATGGAGCTAACGTAGTATACTTTATGTACCTATTTATCGGTATCATCACATTATTATTCGTTGCTGTCGGGCAGAAACCAGCTAACTACATTTTTGAGCTTTTCCATATTTTTTTTCATAAAGCAGTGCTATTGAACAGGCTGTGTGGTGATTAAAGAAATATTGAACCAATGAATGAGTATTTAAAAAAAGTGCTTCTGACAAAACCAGCTAACTCCATTGGATCCTCAAACTGTCTGCTAAACCAGCTAACTCCACCAAAGGGGGGTGGAGTTAGCTGGTTTTGCTGACTCCAGGCTCCACCCCCTTTTGACCTCATTGTGAGCTTGGAGGTCCATTCAGCTGTTCTTATCAATGATGGACAAAACCTCCTAACTCCACTTTTTGTTTTGTTTTTTAATTTGAAAAATTTAGTTAGTTAGCTGGTTTCTGCCCGACAGCAGAGATATTATTTTAGTGTTTTGCCAGTTATTTGAGGGCCCACTTGTAAAAAATAGTGGTTGAGAATCACTGCATTAGGCTACAGTATGTGTTTCTGGGTGTTGTGTGTGTGTGCAACGTGCGTGCGTGCGTGTGTGTGTGCGTCTAAAACAGGGTCAGACAATTACAGTCCATCCAATTTAACCCATTCAATCCGGGAACGCATCTCTGTCATTTTAGATTTCTTTGGCTATTCAAAAATAGCAGATATACAAGCTCATAGCATGGCACCGAGTGCCGCACTACGAGCTTGTAGATATGCTATTATAGCAACAATTTTAGCAAATCTTCTTTTGTAACTGTCAAATGTCTCAACAAATGTCTTAATTTTTCTGAAAAACTATTGTTGCTATGTCAGTGGTGCTCAAACATTTTCATGTCGAGGACCCCCAAAATGTTATGTTTTTGGCCGCCGATCCCCATCAAAACATGTTATTCCAGGGACCCCCCAGAATTAAAGATTTGAGTTAAAATAGTTGTTTCAAAACAATATATGTATTCAACACAAATGTTGGAAAGATCTTTCAAAAAATAGCAGATCTACAAGCTCGTAGCGTGGCACCGAGTGCCGCGCCATGGGCTTGTAGATCTGCTATTTTTGAATAGCCCAAAGTATAAAAATAATGGTTATAGCTCAAATGTAAAATGACACAGATGCGTTCGTGGATTGAATGGGTTAAATGCAAGACAACAATGTGTTGCAGTCCTGACAGTGGAATGACCTTCCTAGTTCAGTCATTCTCTGTCTCCTATCAGACGCTGCAAAACCACACCTCCTCCTCAACACCCTTACTGTTCATACTGTATATGGCCATGTCTTAGACATGTCTTATAATGTCTTATGAACATGTCTTATTAATGGCATGTCTTATAAACATGTCTTATGAACATGTCTTATAATGATGTCTTATAAATACCACGTATTATAAATATTATCTTATAGTGACTTATAATCACACTATAATGCATTATAATAGTGATTATAATCCATTATATCATTGTTTTACAACTATGAGAATTTGAATAAACTATGATCCTGGCCAAAAGAAAAGAGTGACCAGTAATTGTGAAGTATTATGAAACTTGACTGTATAAGTCATTATAAAAGGCTTTATTATAAAAGGTTTTACAACATTTTTGAAAAATCTGTAATACGTTTCTCTTCTGGGTATCCCTGGCACAACATGTTTTCAGGTGTGGGTCCGCAGCCAAATACACATACATTTGGGGGGTCCTTGCCACATGCATGAAAAAGGTTGAGATCCACATGGCCTACTGTAATGGATGGCATCACACTGGCTGTTTGTATAAAAACAGCAAAGATCAGAAGGTTTAAGAAGGTTTAAGTTGCAACTAATGTAATACAGCACCGTTTTCTGTTTAATGAGCCACGGAGAGAAAACACTACAACCAATTCTATTCATTCCACCTCTCTGATTGAAGCTATCGTCTCAGTAGGGTGGAAACCTCATATGTCCAAAACTGTTACTTTTCAGGATTCAAATTAAAAAAACAAACAGCAAAAGTAGCAGATCCACAAGCTCAAAACGCGTCGCGTTTCGCACCGCGTTTCGCACCACGTTTCGCACCGCGTTGCGAGCTTGCGGATCTGCTACTTTTGATGCTTTTGTGTGACGCTATAGTATGATCAAGTAAGGCGGTAATTTACGAAAAAACACAAAAAGTTAAAATATGGAGATAAGATGTTTCTGCCCGACAGCAACGCTATGGTAATTAACGCTACCATGATCCATAAGATTTATGTCCGTTCTTTGCCTCCCCCGACAGAAAGGCAATTGCAATTATGAACTACAACTAAATCCGAACCAGAACAAAGATGGCAGTGCATCTGGTGTCCAAACTAGCGCACCATCTGCCTTCAAATAACTTTATTGACATGTCAACCAGTAGATATACTGACCCGACTCCAGGGTCTAAATGTCTCAATGGAAGATCAGGGAGACCACCTCCAACCACTGCAGATGTACTAGTTATATAGAATCAGAATCAGAACTTTATTGTCAGATCACAGGTTTACAGGTGTAAAGAAGTGGGTGAAATTCTTCTTTGTGCAAGCTCATCGCCCGATTGTACCTTTAAATCAGTGTGTTTAATATTTAGTTATAATGAGAACCTCTAGGCTTATTCTTGTCCTGCATGGCACCTTGCAGATCATATATTACTGGTAGGATAACAAACCAAATTGTCAGTTTCAAACTGACGATAACAACAATGGACGTTCTAACCTTTATGCACAAAATAAGCCTCCTTGGTCAGTAGTTCCAGTGGCTTAGCCAGCTGCATGCAATATCCAGTAAAAAAATCAATACTGAGAAGAATCATCATTAATAAAAGTTTTGCTAAAATGTTTGATGATATCTGACCTAGTTAGCCTATGCTAACAGTGTACAGTATGGTACGTTTTGGCTCGTATCGAGAGCGTTTGCTTGAAACCGTCAGTAGCTAATATAATCTCTCTTCTGTCTCTCTGTCATTCTTCAGGTTGAAGAGATGATTCAGAACCTCTCTGATCCCTGCCAAACACTCTGGCACATCATCAGATAACCAGAGGACCATGGACACTTTGCACTAATAGCAAAGGTCAAAAGCTGCAAACACGGGAAGGATTACAGACATTTGGCCAGTCCTCCTATGTGAGGAACCTCCATTGCCACCATGTCTCAGACAGGTAAAGTCCTTCACCTCTACGTTGAGGTGCGGGCCGTCACTGAAGACGAGGAGGGGAAGGAGGAGGTGGGAGGAGACATAAGAAGAACTTCCTCTCAGCTGATGCTCCATGGCCCAGACCTCCAACGTTCGACTCCGTCGCAGAGGAACGGCAGCTCCAGCCGAAGCTGGACGCCCAGCCCGTGCTCGGCCTTCTCCCCAGACATGCAGCACCGATACGGGGCCGCCAGCCAGAGTTTACCGTCCTCCAAATGCTCTTCCTCCCGGCCTCACTCGGTTAGCTTCCAGCTCAACAGCCCTGATGCTACGGGATCTACCACCCCGTACCATCAGAGGCAGGACCTGCCCTATGATGGCGGCGAACCGTTACTGCAGGTGCTCACACCTGGGACAGGTACCCCTGTGCTAAGCCCCAGCAGCCCCAGAAGTCATCATGGTTTGCAGTTACACGCCCGTTCCTCAAACATGGAGTCTTGCCACGGAAGAGTGCCCATGTCTCCGCTCTCTTCCTCCGGGAGACTGAGTGTCCCTTCCACACCCACCAGCACTCGGAGATCCTACAAGGGTCCTGGACAAAGCAGTGAGGAAGGGAAGAGGTCTGTGGTGACGTTTAGTTATGTTGAAAAGAACAATGTTCAGAATCAGAACATAGACAACCCTGTGTGCCAAAGCGAGCCGGAGAACCCTTTCAACAACATGGAGGAACAGCCACTTCCTGGCCATTTCAGAAAGAGACACAGCGATCCAACTTGGCACGACAGTTGGCAGTCCAACGGCATATTCGACCCCAGTCACGTTTACGCCTCCTGGGGCCTGTCTCCCCGGGGATCCCCTTACCTCCGAAGGGCTACTCTGGACTCTGTGGCCAGAGAAGCCACCCAAAGGGCCTTGGAAGAATTTGGATCACCAGAACTGAAGCGGAGGTTGGCAGGTTACTCTAGCCCGGGGGATTGTAGTCCGAGCCTGGCTCGGAAGTACGACCAAGCACCCCGTTGTCATTCTTGTTCTGGTTCGCCAGTTCTGCCCCGTAGCGCCCGCACCCTGCCACACAAGTCTGAACTCCTGGACCTAGCCAGAGGGGGCGAAGGTTGGGCTCGGAGTGGTTCCTTTAATGGATTACCCAGAAGCCCTGCCTCTGACCAGCTCTCCACCCATGCTAGGTACACCTATCACACTCCTCCCCCTACGTCTACTGTCCACCCATATAGGCTTGGGTTTGGGGAGGAGAGCCCCAGGTTGTCCTCGAAATTCCATCCACCTTTGCCTGCTGGGAGACCCACTGACATCCAACATGAGATCCCAGTTGGCATGATCCCCAGGCACAAACACACCTCTAGCAACCAACCAAGAAGTGGAAACCTTGCTAATGAGAATGTGCAACAAGGTGTTAGTAGCGATAACGGTAACGGTAGCAATAGACAGCACGCTAGCAATGGTGTGCAACAAAGTGTTAGTGCCAGCACTAGCCCACGTTCTAGCCCACGTTCTAGCCCACGTTTATCCAGCAAAATGTACGACAAATCCCCAGGCTCTACCAACGGAGCAGCTGATGCTGTAAGCCCTCCTCTCGTTAGAAAAAATGCCTCTCCGGCTACAAGGCCGGACGTGGCTCGCAAGCTAGCTTTGGAAGCTTCAACAATATCCAGTGTCTTTGCGGATCTGCGCACCCCCTCTCCAACCCCCCCCACCTCAGGGGGTGGTTTCTCAAGAGAGTTCCAGCCGTATGCCACCCTCCGTGGTGGGCACAGCTCCCCGGAACGGCCCGCTTTCAATGAGGACGACCAAGACTGTCATCTTAAATCAGATCCTCACCCTCACCCTCACCACCACCCCCGACCAGGACACACCTCACCTCTCTTAGCCGCAAAAGGCCTCTCCTCCCCAGCCTCCCCTGTGGCCTGTCCGTCTAGACTCCATCGTGTCTCTGCCACCCATTCCCCGGTTCTCGACCCACGGCAGCAACACCCCCACCACCATCGGCGCCATCTTCACCACCAGGACTCGTTGTCGGGCGATGAATCCCTGGTCCGCCTTCACCGCTACCAGCCTCCACAGTACACCGGCGAGAGGGGAGGAGAGAGGCAACACTACGAAGCCTCCGTGTCCTTAGACATCTCTCCCAGAAACAGCCCTGAGACGCCCAGGAGGACATACCCCGGCACCAATGAGGACGTGCTGCCGGTAAGCTGTACACTGAGACAGATGCATTGGACAGAGGGCCAGGATTACAGACAACAAGAGAGAGACGGACCGCAAACGGGAAGAAGCAGCAGCGAATGTGCCGACAGACTTTGCGCCCCGACCAAAGAGGAGTACCAGAAGAACTATCGTGAAGGAGGGGAGATGGCGGCCCTCCTCGGAGGCTCGGTGGGGAGCAGAGAGCAGAGAGGGGAGGTGCAGGACCACAGCGGCGCCGTGGGGACGAGCTCCCAGAGTTCCAGCGGTGTGACGGGGAGTCTGTCCAGCTCGCGGCAGGACAGGGACGACTCTCTATCCCCGGAGACGTCCAGTCAGTCCAGCCATACTGGAGACACTGGGTCGGGAATACAGGTAGGTGTGTGTGTGTGTGTGTGTGTGTGTGTGTGTGTGTGTGTGTGTGTGTGTGTGTGTGTGTGTGTGTGTGTGTGTGTGTGTGTGTGTGTGTGTGTGTGTGTGCGTGTGTGTGTGTGTGTGTGTGTGTGTGTGTGTGTGTGTGTGTGTGTGTGTGTGTGTGTGTGTGTGGGTGCGTGTTTGTGTGTGTGTGTGTGTGTGTGTGCGCGTGTGCGCGTGTAGTATTTCCAATATTCAACACTTTTACTTCTACATCTCAGAGAAAGGGTTATTTGAAAACTTGAGTTACTTTGTAGGTTTTGATTACAAAACATATACATTAGCCACTTTCAGCCCTATATATTTCGGCTATTTGAAATCCACCGATCCACCAGCTCACAATGCGTCGCTAAGCATTGCATTGTGAGCTTGTAGATCGGCTATTTTCTAAAGATTTTCATTCATTTGGCATATTGAGTACTTTTACTTCGTACCTTATGTATATTTTGAAACCGATACTTCTTCCATCACTGCCTGTATGCGTACTGTATGTGTGTCTCGTTGTGTGTTGCAGTCAGACAGTGGCTCCGTTCATCAGGACAGCTCTTCAGTCAGGTCACAGAAGATCGCCAGAGCCAAGTGGGAGTTCCTGTTCGGTCCCACAGAGGATAATGACACCTGCAATAAAGGTGGATGCTTCTTCCTAATGTCACAGGGTCACACCACCAGCACACACACACACACACACACCAACATCTTCCTAATGTCACACGGTCACACACCAGCACACACCAACATCTTCACCTTGCTTCTTTCTAATGTCACAGGGGGCCGTGTGGCCGTGCGAACACTACCGGGCAGAACTGGCAACCCGGGGTGCTTGGTCATACTTCTGAGCCAGGCTCGGACTACAAGCCCCAAAAAACAAGCCAAAAAAATTAAATAACAAAATGTACAAACATCTTTACAGAAAAACAAGCCCAGAGTCGCTTACAATAATCGGACAACACGGGAACACTGTTCATGGGGTTAACTTTGACCTTTCGAAGTGACACCACTCACCATAACGCTCAACCAACACACGAAGAGGCGGGGCTGACTGACCGCTCGTTCTGACTCATTTACAATGATAATCTCTTACAAACAAAACTTCCGGTCCTCTTTAATCTAATCGTACCTCACAGCGCGTGCCGTGAGTCATTTCCACCCTGCAAATCCTAATCTGATGATCACACCGATAAGAAGCTGCATCAACCACTGATTCCGATGAGACACCAGCTGATTTCACTAATTAGTTTCACCCTAAGTCTTTACACACCGGGGGCGTGACGAATAAACAAATGGGGAATTGTGGAATACAGAGTACTCTGCAAACAAATATTTAGCAATTTTGCATCAAAACTATTCATATAGTTGATGCCTCATTCCTACAGGGTTTTTTTCTGAAAAATCTGCCTAGTTCCGAATAACAATGAGGTTGCTTCATCGCTGTGTAATATTTGTGTTCCGCGTGAATGTACTCATGACATAAACAACACTTAAAAAACTAAATATATATTATAGGATGAATTAATCGCACGAAAAACAAAAAAAAACAATCACACTCCCGGTGCAAGGACCATAATATGTTGGTTGACATTACAGCGGGTGTGGTGTTTGGTTGAAATTAAAGCCTGCAAACATCCTCCCAATCCAATGGCTTGACAGCACTGTTCTAAAAAGAGGTTTATGTGTTCATATTCATGCAGAGAAGGTTTGCTGGTACAGATTAAGACAACAGAGTCATGGCAATAAGGGTTACAGCCCAATGGCAGGAAGTGTTTTTTTTTCTGTTTGCACATGTAACCTACCAGATTTGGGATTAGCCCAAACCTCCTCCTTTTCTAAATCAAAACATGTCTCTTATTCATATTCTTATTCTTGTGCCTTTCCTTTCAATTCCACCTCTTATTAACTGTATTTACACCAGGTTAACCTATTAAAACCGGGAACCCATCTGTGTAACCACTTTAAACATTATTTTATCCTTTGGCTATTCAAAAATAGAAGATATACAAGCTCATGAGCTTGTAGATCTGTTATTTTTGAAAAATCGTGAAGATTTGTGCAAATCTTTGAATATATATTTTTTTCTTTTAAGCAAACTTTTTTAACTCAAATCTTTGCTTCTGGGGGTCCTTGGAACACAATATTTTGAGATGGGGGTCCGCGGCCAAATACATATAATTTTGTGGGTTATTTGAGTTACAAATGTTCGCTTTAAAAATATATATTCAAAGATTTGCTCTCTATGAGCTTGTTTATCTGCTATTTTTGAATAGCCCAAAGAAATCTAAACATGACACAGACGCGTTCCCGGTCTTAATGGATTAAAGGGACATTCTGTGGGGTTTCTTTTTTCTCTCTCTCTCTCATGTAGTATAGACTCATCTCACCCTGTGTGTCTGGGTAAACAAGATGCTTCCGTGTAGTCTCCACTAAGCCTATTAGTTATGGCTTAACACAGGACACTGGACAGGACTTATAGTCTACCATACTCACAATCTGAATAGTGGAGCCTGCTCTCTCTTTAGAGTAGTGAGGTGCTGTCACCGGTCATGTCACATGACCTACTGTCTCCACATGGGTCTTAACCTAGTCTCTCCATCCAGACTGTTGGCTCACACCAGTGTCAAATCGCTGCTGTCGGGCAGAAACCTTGTACTGTATGTCCCAAAACAGTTCCTTTTTATTGTTATTTCAAAAATAAAAAAGTAGTGAAAATAGCAGATCTACAAGCTTGTGGATCGGCTATTTTCACTACTTTAGTCTGACACTCTTGTATGAAGAAGTAGGGCATTAAGTGATGAGAAAAACACAAAAAGGTTTAAATAGGGAGATACAAGGTTTCTGCCCGACTGCAACAACAACAAAAATGCTTCCGCTATTCTAAGATTGTGGAATAGTAGCCTGGCCTGAGAGACCAGTCTTAACCCAACATTCTGCCAGCATTACATGAACCTGCTTGATCAGATTCCTGATTCTTCTATTGACTACTATTGTCTACAAGCTCACGACGTGTCACGTGAGCTTGTAGATCAGCTATCTTCACAGAGTGTTTGCCTATTTTTGGCACAATGTTTGCCTATTATGTCATGCCCAGAATCGTGATGCTGGGGTTAAGAAGACTATTGCATTGTTCTCTTGTGATCATTGTGATCTTGTAGGCAAAGGGACACCATTGAATATCCATTGAGCTTCAGGGTGTAAAGTCAACTAGTATTTAATACTTAACAAGGATGGGTAATCTTCTCAGGTTTGTCTTTTCCATGGCTGGAGAAATTGTACCATTACCAGCCAGGTTAGCCAACCACAACACACAATAAGTCAGAAATTTAATCATTTAAAAAAAAGTCTGACTATCTGCAGAGAACAATGTTATCAAAATAAATGAATGGATGTTTTTGTCTGGGTTTTGCAAATTGTCCCTTAATCTACATTGAGGCCCAACTTGATTTAGATCACTGTTTGTTAACGTTGGCCAAATTTTTACCCTCTTGGATCTCAGTTTATAAACACAGGATCTACACAGGATTTTACATTGTAGAGTGGGATCCAAGATATCAAATAAACAAATAAAAAAGTAAATGCACATCAAACTGGGAGTCTTCCCTGGAAATCATAGGTTGAGAATCACTCCAGAACTAAACTAAAAAAGCAGTGGTGTAAAGTAACTAAGTACATTTACTCAAGTACTGTACTCAACTAAGTACTAGAGTATTTCCAATTTTCAGTACTTTCACTTCTACTACTAGTATGCAGTACCCAAGAAGACCAACAGTCGGGAGGAGGCAGCATTGCGCTTAACGGTCGTCTAGTCTAGCCGGAAACACACGAAGAAGTCGCGCTGTTGCATCGCGGGAGATGCAGTCGTACCGTGAGCTCAGTAGTAGCTCGAGCGCTCGAGCTCGGCGGGCGCAGCTTCAGAAGGACAACAACAACAATACTATGTATTAACCTCAGATAAACTAGACAAAAAACCCACAACAAAACAGTGTGCCATGCTGTGTAATGGCCGTGGAGTGAAGTGTGTCAGTGTGCGGGACAGAGAAGCAGGACAAAAGGCTTGTTGTTGCTCCTCCAGACGGAGGAGCGGGTGGTCCAGCAGAGCGTAGCCGGGGCTAGAGGCAGGCTAGCGGGCAGAGAGGAGGAGGAGGAGGACACCCCGGTGGTCTGGAGGAAGAAGAGCCCCAGCCTGGTTGGAGACCCTGGTGGTCTGAGTCCCAGCCTGGTTGGAGAAGGAGGTGGTCTGACTGTGTGTGTGTGTGTGTCAAGAGAAAGAAAGAAGAGTCCCAGCCTGGTTGGAGGACAGAAGGAGGTGGTCTGACTCTGACTGAGTGTGTGTCTGTGTAAAGAAGAGTCCCAGCCTGGTTGGAGGAGAGGGAGGTGGTCTGACTGTGTTTGTGTCTGGAGAAAGAAGAGTCCCACTCCCAGCCTGGTTGCAGAGTGGAGACCCCGGTGGTCTGGCTGTGTTTGTATCTGGAGAAAGAAGAGTCCCAGCCTGGTTGGAGGACAGAGGGAGGTGTTCTGGCTGTGTGTGTCTCTGGAGAAAGAAGAGTCCCAGTCTGGTTGAAGGACAGAGGGAGGTGGATGGATGACTGTAGCCTCTCTGTGTCCGTTAAGGATAAATGAAGGTAGGAACTAGGAATAAGCCCCATGGCAACGGCTGCTTGTGTCACACACAGTCAGTGATGGATGATGCTAAGTTTGTGTGTGTGTGTGTGTGTGTGTGTGTGTCCTCCATCTGTCTGTGTACTGCTTTTGTTTCTGTTTCTGTTCTGTCTGCTACTCTCTCTCCCTCTCTCTCTCCCCCTTTCTCTCTCTCTCTCTCTCTGTTTCTCTCTCTCTGTTTCTGTTTCTCTGGCTGTCTTTCTTTCTCTCTCCCTCTCTCTCTCCTTCTTTCTCTCTCTCCTTCTTTCTTTCTTTCTCTCTCTCTTTTGATATTTTGCCAATAACAATGTGATACACATCTGACTTAAGTATCCGGGGTACTGGGAAAAAGGGGAAAGCTATATCATGAAAGATGCAACGCAATATCAATCAATATAACAATCAATGCCATCAGGACGACTGAATACTCCATTGGGTTCACAAACCTTTTAATGTCAAGGAACCCTAAATTGGTATGTATTTGACCCACATCTCAATAGAGACAATTTGTGTTGTTAAAAATGTGCAAGAATATTCAAAATTATACCAAAATATTCACGATTTTTACCTTTCGTCCATACATGGGCATAGACACAGGCTGACACGTCATGTGAAGTCCGGTGACGTAGTGCTCTGATCTTATAAAGTACTTATTCTGGGTCTGGCAGAACCAGGTCTCCTGGTCTTGTTTCTATTATACAAGCAATGTGTAAAACATGGTTAAATGTGGTTAAACTGATTTGCTCCCTGGTCCCCACTTTGAGAACCATTTGCAAAACTCTGGCTCAGAGTGGCTCATACTTAGTATGACATCATGTGACATCTATGTAGAGTTCAAACAAGAGTTTACGTCAGAAAAATACCTGCTGTGTGAAAACCATAAGTACAGACAGGCCATTTGTAATTTTAGGGTGAATAATAACACGAGAATTCCAAAGGTTACTGGCAGATAAAGGGCTGGAAAGAAGTCAGAGGTTATGCAATTTAAATAACGACAACCGAGCTGGGGATGAGTTGCACGTTCTGTTTGAGTGCAAGAATATTAGCATTATGAATTTTAGACAAAAATACCTGCCAAAGTATTATATAACTCAACCGTCTATGTTGAAATGAATTCTATTACTGCAATCTGATAAAAGTCTCCAAGGGTGGTTAATACCCTCACAAAAACATGTAGTAATCCTGGTTGCTATACCGCCTCCCCCATGACAGCCAGGGCGCTTGATGGAGGGGAAGGGAACTGGTTGGAATAACGTGTTCCTTCCACGCGCTACGTCCTACCGGGGAAACTCCCCCCTGTCAGGTGACACGAAGGTCAGTTGGCTTTCATGCATTGAAGGAGCCATGAGCTCGGCCCTGGCCTCCCTAGGCTGGTGTGGGGAGTGTTGCGCCCAGGATCACTTAGAAAATTGGCACCGGGTGAAAAAGGGTTACAAAATCGTGGGATAAAAAATTTAAAAGTTATTTGTAAATTGGGTGCTTTTCTGAAAAAAAATTCTTCCTCTGTTCAAATAATGCATGCCATACATGCCTTTTGCAAGGTCTGTATGAACATTGTTATGTATTGTATACTGTCTATTTATGAAACTGTACTCCATACCATGTGAACATAGTCTTGAGTTACACAAATGATGATGAGAGATAATTTGTCCCCTCAAGTATATCACTTTGGAACAAACACTTCGGCTCTGTGTGTAATTGTTGTCTCTGCTCATCCGTAACAGCCTAGTTGCTGACATGTTAGCCTACATGTGCAAGTAAGTAGAGACACATTTGCAGCAGATAAAAATAGCAGCAGATATAGAATCACAGGCACACATGTATTACTGAGTCGTTTGTGTTTCCGTTGGGTGTATGGTGCAATAAATGCAACGGAAATTATAATATATATATATAAAAAATATTATATATAAAGAATCTGTCTATCCTAAATTGGTCCTAATCACCAAGCAGTTGGTCTGATTAGAGCCCAAGCCATATATTATATTGTTGCATTCGGGCAGAAACCTCATATCTCCATATTTTAACTTCTTTTCATAAATTAATGCCCTACTTCGTCATACAATAGCAAGAGTGTCGCGATGCAACACATTTCCAGCTTGCTTCTAGATCGGCTATTTGTGATTTAAAATAAATAATGAAATATAGTTCTGCTTATGTGTGTATTTTATTTTATTTTACTTTGTTCGTTGTATAATTCTAGTTAAATGTTCTTTTCATACTTTGAAGTTTAATCCATGAAAACCGGGAAAGCATCTGTCATTTCAGACTTGAGCTAAAAAGCATTATTTTATGCTTTGGCTATTCAAAAATAGCAGAGTGCCGCGCTATGAGCTTGTATATCTGCTATTTTTGATTAGCCAAAGAAATCTAAAATGACACAGCTTTCCCGGTCTTAATGGATTGATATACACCGGAATACTCGGGACCGATGCAAGGTGGAAAATGCACGCCATATCTGGTTATGCAATATTTGCCGTATTTGTTGTCAGAGAACTCCTTGTATCTGTTGTTAGAGTATATAGTGCGATACCCATTATTTTGTTTGCTTACAAGTTCAGTGTTCTAACTTTAATCCAATTGTTTTTCAAATTGATTCCAAGATTTTTCTTTTTTTTCTTTTTCAAACGTTCTACCCTGGATTTGAACCCGTGTCTCCTGTGCAAATTGCAGAAATTTTTTTATCGCTGGGCTAATAGAGCCTGCCTGCTTGCTCTGGGGATAAATAGAATTTTGACCTTCAGGTTAAAATGTGTGTTAAACCAGAAACAGGATCGTGTCAAAGGTTGTTTCCAACCTAGACACAGGATCTACTGTAAATGTCTCAATAGAAGAGCAGGGAGACCAAATACAACCACCACAATTGTATAATTTATATTGTATTAACATCTACCAAAACAAAATAAGAGATTTTATTCACACAAAAAAATGACATGATGGAGCTTTAAGTCTATAAATTGCTATAACAATTTGTCTTCTCTTTTTTCAGACGCCCCGTCTGCAACCCCCCCGCTCAGCAAGACCCCCAGCCCCACCCCTCCCACCTCCCTGCGCCTCAAACCCAGCGGTCCGGCCAGGGGGGCGAGCAGGGGTGGCGGTCACGGGAAGGATGTCGTCGAGGGAGGTCAAAGGCTATCGTACCACCAGGTGCGGCAGATCGAGGTGGAGCTGCTGAGCCCCGCCCCCTCGCCGCTGGCGTCGCCAGGCCGCCACGCCCACCGGACCACGACGGGCATCATTCTGCGGAGCATCAAGTACTCCGAGACGGACCTGGACGCTGTGCCGCTACGCTGCTACAGAGAGACGGATCTGGACGAGGTGACTCTTGATTTTAGCACGTTTCTTTAACACCGGGAAAGCATCTGTGGCCTTTCGTCGCTGTCGGGCAGAAACCTCTTATCTCCATATTCTAACTTTTTTTTTTTTTCCCGTAAATTAACGCGCTACTTGATCATACTTTAGCGTCACACAAAAGGATCAAAAGTAGCAGATCCACAAGCTCCAACACACGGCACGAAGCGACGTGTTTTGAGCGTGTAGATTTGCTACTTTTGCTGTCTTTGAATTTGAATCCTGAAAAGTAACAGTTTTGGACATAATGAGGTTTCTACCCGACAGAGTCGATTTGTAGAATCGGCCTCAGGTCTTAATGGGTTAAGAATCTTCTTTTTTTATGATTGAACTATTATTTATTTTTACAACGTTACAGTACAGCAACGACATCCTTTAGTTAAAACAAAAGGTTTTTTTGTTTAAAAGGTTACAGCACTATATTCTGATAGAACTCATAGGAACTGTAGAGTGTTTGTTCAGTGACCGTGGTCTCTCTGCCTCTCCAGCTCTTTGAAACAAGAAATACATTTCCTGGTGGGTTGCAAATTTCATCCGATCAGGAGAGAGTATCCATTTATCAGCGTATTTTTTTATAGTGTTCTATTTCCAATTTTGTCTGCTTATTGTTTTGTGCCACTTGTTAATCCTGTATCATGGAGTTCATTGGATGAAATCGGTATCCTGACCTGAAAATAGATTTTCTGTCGTTTTCTAAAGAGCTGAAGGACAGACAGGGAGGAGTGAACACACAGACGGGGGAGTGAACACAAACTATATTAGCGATGACTACTATCAGAATATAGAGCTATTTAACACAAAATAATAATCACTTACCCTACCTTTAATACAGCACCAGGGAGCAGTTACTGTAGGTGTTAAGTGTCTCCCTCGTCACCATAATTTCCTTTTTATTGGTTTGTTTTATGCCAGAGTCCATGTCACTCGCTGCTTTAACAACCGCCTCTATATCATGCTGGAATTATGTCATGGCACATTACCATGAATGATAATTCAGAGACGCAGAGCACAATGGGAAGTTCATGTCAGATTTTCACAATAGAGCGATGGGATTTTGGGTAAAAAATTAGTTTCCCTAAAGGCAGGGTAAGTGATTTTTCTTTGTTAAAATAAGTGTTAAATAGCTCTATATTCTGATAGTACTCATTGCTATAGAGTGTTTGTTCAGTAACAGGCGTCTCCCCGTCTCTCCAGCTTCTTTAGTAAACAGAAAATGCGTTTTCAGGTTGGGATACCGATCTGATCCAATCAGGAGAGAGAGAACTCACGCAGGATACAGGATAAACGAAAGTGAAATTGTGATGACACAAAGAAATTAGCTGACGCAATTAGAACTGGACCACTATAACATTGAAGCTGATAAATGGGTACTCGCTCCTGATTGGCTGAAGATTGGAAACCCACCTGACAATGTATTGTCTGTTTATTAAAGAGCTGGAGAGACAGGGAGACTCCTGTTACTGAACAAACACTTCTGTGTCTCTGGTGTAAAATTCATGAATGCCAATACAGAGGAACTTGAACTTGCTATCTCTCCACCCAGGTAATCCGGGCGGAGGCCGAGGCGGAGGACCTCGCGGCCACCGCCTCGCGGGTGGAGGTGGAGGAGATGGAGGAGGTGGAGGAGGTGGACTCAGCCTTCGGGAGCAACCGCAGTGTTCAGGGAGGAACCGCGGGGGGTTCGAGCCCCGGCCCTAAGGGTCATCATGCTCCTCCTCCTCCGGAGGAGGAGGACGGAGGGAGGCAGGGGAGGAGGGTGGAGAGAGAGGAGGAGGATGTGGAGGAGGAGGAGGAGGAGGAGGAGGAGGAGAGTGTGGCGAGCTGGGCCAGCGTCCGGATGCAAGGCTACATGAAGAGACAGTGGGCCACCAGGGAGGAGGACGAGGCCTACAGTCTGCTGCTGAAAGGGTGAGACACACACACACACACACACACACACACACACACACACACACACACACACGCGACTAGGGTTGCACATATTGACGCTTTTCTTTAACGATTATTCTATCGCCACATCTTTCTATTATAGTCTTTTGTTTAAAGGTTAAAGCTCTGTATTCTGATAGTAATCGTTGCTATAGAATGTTTGTTCAGTAACAGGAGACTCCATGTCTCTCCAGCTCTTAAATAAACGAAAAATACATTTTCAGGTGGGCTGCAAAATGTCAGCCAATCAGGAGAGAGTGCCCATTTATCAGCTTACATTTTTATAGTGCCCCAGTTCCAATTGTGTCTGCTCATTTCTTTGTGTCATCACTTCCAATTCCACTTGTTTAGTCTCTATCCTGATTGGATAAAATTGGTATCCCGACCTGAATCTTCTCTTCTGGGGATCCCTGGCACAAAACATTTTCAGATGGGGGGGGTCCGTGGCCAAATACATATACATTTGGGGGTCCGTGATGAAAACATTTGAGAGCCGACTGCTCTACATCTTAAAGCCAGACCAATACGTATATTGCTCTGCTTGCTTAGGGCATTGGTTCTCAAAGTGGGGTCCGGGGACCCCCAGGTTTTTTTGGGGTAGGGTTCGAGGGGGTCCCCAGCAAAATGTGTCTGTTCAAAAATAGCAGATGTACAAGCTCACGGCGCATCACTTCTTGTACATCTGCTATTTTTGAATATTATTTAAATAAATATTGTAAGTATTGGACATTTTTGCATACATTTGAAATTGTTTCACACAAATCTTCTCTTCTGGGGGGTCGCTGGCAGAAAGCATTTTCAGATGGGGGTCCGTGGCCAAATACATATCAATTTGGGGGTCCTTGACATGAAAAAGTTTGAGAAGCACTGGCTAACTGGATATAACTTGAATTTTGACCTTCAGGCAGTACCACTTGTCCACCAGCAGGTGTCCCACCCGACCACATGATAGACATTTCCCAATCATAACCGTAGCCCCAGGTTTCAATAAGGTGGGGTACCTGTTTTCCTTCATAGCTTCATTTGATTGGCTCGGCTGCATCTTTGAAACCGGAAACACTTGATTTGTGTTTCCCGTTCAAATCCACTGCCAACATTCATATGTAAACATTCACAAGATAACAGAAGTGTACTTATTATTTTGTTTTGTGTCTTTTTCAACAGCCACCAGTGTTAGGTTGGTTCATCCATCCCTATTATCCATAATAATAACGATAATAATAATAATAGCAATAATAATAACTATAATAATAATAATGATAATGATAATGATAATAACAATAACAATAACAATAACAATAATAACTAATAATAATAATAATAATAATAACAATAATAATAATAACACGTTATTATTCATTATCCACACCCATTGGTCTCTGTACACCACGCACTACAACCTGCTGACCGCAATAGTCTAGTATTATTCCAAAAGGAACAACCTTATTCCAGACACGCTGGTCCTGTACGCACTACACAGTACATCTAGGCAATAAGGCAGAGCAGGGCTTGCACACGTGGTCTCTCAAAACACACACACACACACACACACACACACACACACACACACACACACACACACACACACACACACACACACACACACACACACACACACACACACACACACACACAGATTTGTGTACCGTTTCGCCTCTTTGCTACTACTACTACTACTAATACGACTAACTCTTCCCTCCCCTGCCAGTCCATTGGAGCAGGTAGACGTGGAGTCCCACACGGCTCTGAAGTCTCCCATCTCGGTGTCCAGCCCCCGGGGGACGGGGGACAACAGCCACCTGGACTCCTTCAGCAGACACTTTGAGAACATCGTGGAGTCCCACAGGGCCAAGGGCACGTCCTACAGCAGCCTGGACAGCGTCGACATCCTGACCACTGGTGGCCATTCCGTCTTCACCTTTGACCTGCCCACCTTGACCCCTGAGATCCAGGTGAGAGACGGGGAAAGGTTAATTGAACATATTGCAACGTAACAGTATAATTCTGGTGTCCAGAATTAAAATGATGATTTGTCTCCGTCTGTCTCTCTCTCTGTCTCCCCACCTGGCGTCTGTCTCTCCGTGTCTCAGAGTCAGATCAGTGAGAGTGCCAGGCAGATCATGGAGCTGAGCTTCGCGCCGCTGGCCAAGGCCGAGTCGCCCTCCTCCGTCTTTGAGACGACGCGCTCGGAGACGGCCCTGACCACCGCCGCCTCCTCCTTCACCTCTGGGGCGGGCCTGAGGGGCGAGGCCAAGGACGACCTGGCGTCCTCCTCCTCCCGAGGCAGGACGCGTTCGGAGAGGGACTCCTGGCGGCGGGCCAAAGCCAAAGACGGTGTCCGCAAAGCTATCTCTGTCCCCGCACTGTCCTGCAGCACCGGGTACGTGACATTCTAGTACGCTTGTAACTGGCTGGGTTTTTTAACCCATTCAATCCGGGGACGCGTCTGTGTCATTTTAGATTTCTTTGGCTATTCAAAAAAGATGTAGATCTGCTATTTTTGAAAAATCTAAATTTTTAGTTAATTTAGTGCCGTTCTCAAACGTTTTCATGTCGGTAAGCCTTGCCGAGCCATGTGGCCCATAGGGCAGGAGCCTATCTCCTGTTTCTGTGGCGTGAGGAAGCATGATGTACAAGTACACCCCCTGGACATGACGCTGGTATGTCTGTGTCGCAGCAGGGATTTACCCCCAATCCAAACCTTGATGCTGAGTGCCATGCAGGGAGGAATTGGGTCCCGTTTTTATAGTCTTTGGTATAACCTGGCCGGGGATTGAACCCGAACCTCCCAGTCTCAGGGCGGACAGACACTCTAACCACAAGGCCACTGAGCTGGTGTTTTCGTGTCAAGGACCCCCAAATGGATATGTATTTGGCCGCGGACTGCAGGTTGTAAGCCTGTAGATCGGCTATCTTGGAATAGCTGAAGTATAAAACAGGATTAAAGTGGTTAAGCTGATTTTGATTAACAAATTGTGCTGCAGAACCCCCTGGATCCCACTCAAGGACCGAAGGGGGTCCCCGTACCCTACTTTGAGAACCACTGGTATTAGTAGGTTTGTGACTGGGTGGGTGGTTTTAGTAGGTTTGTGACTAGGTGGGTGGTTTTAGTAGGTGTGTGACTGGGTGGGTGGTTTTAGTAGGTTTGTGACTGGGTGGGTGGTTTTAGTAGGTGTGTGTCTGGGTGGGTGGTTTTAGTAGGTTTGTGACTGGGTGGGTGGTTTTAGTAGGTTTGTGACTGGGTGGGTGGTTTTAGTAGGTGTGTGACTAGGTGGGTGGTTTTAGTAGGTGTGTGACTGGGTGGGTGGTTTTAGTAGGTGTGTGACTGGGTGGGTGGTTTTAGTAGGTGTGTGTCTGGGTGGGTGGTTTTAGTAGGTTTGTGACTGGGTGGGTGGTTTTAGTAGGTTTGTGACTGGGTGGGTGGTTTTAGTAGGTTTGTGACTGGGTGGATTGTTGATGAAGTAGATTTTCTTTTTTAAATAAACGATGACTTACAGAGAATCTATTTCAGCGCTCATTAAATAGGCCATTGAATGGCCTCTTTGTCATGTCTGGGCTGCAGTACAGAGAGGCATACATGATAGACGGCTGTTGAGGGCAGTAAGTAATGCTAGCATTGACTGTAAAGGTAAACTCTCCATAACTTCATTACCTAAGTGAATCCATAACTTAACCACTTAAAACCTAGCATCCATATTCCGGGTGGGAACTTTAGCCACAGATAGCCGATCTAAAAGCTCACAACGCACCGCAACGCAACGCGTTGTGAGTTTGTAGATCGGCTATTTTTTGGAAAAGAGATTTGGTGTAGACAGAAAAATGCGGTCCAAGTGCAGGGCCAACTCATGTCCACTTAACTAAGTCTAGACTAGAGGGTCTAAGTGGTCTCCATCCTGTAGTAGCATTGCTGTACCACTAGGTGATGCCAGAACTACACTTACATCGTTGGTAACGGTCCAGGCAGTACATACTTTGTTCTTTGTGAGTAGTGCTGCTGCTGCCAAACTTCTTTTGTGTTTATGTGCGTGTATGAGACGTAGGTAGAAAATAGTGTGTGTGTGTGTGTTTGTGTGTTACTATACTTGTGAGGACCAAATGTCCCCACAAGTATAGTAGAATTTAAGAAATATACATTGCGAGGATCATTTTGCTGATCCTCACAAGAAAAAATACAAGTGAGATACGTATACAATTAGAAAAAGAAATCAGGTTGGATTCAACATTTAGAGGTCAGGTTTAGGCGTTGGGGTGGTTAGAGTTTCCCCACTTTTATACTTAGCTGTGTTCCGAACACACCAAATCTGCAATTTGTCACCTATTGTTCGCCTATTTTCACAATACTGTCCTAAAATTTGGAGGTCCCCACAAGTATAGTAATACAAACGTGTGTGTGTGTGTGTGTGTGTGTGTGTGTGTGTGTGTGTGTGTGTGTGTGTGTGTGTGAGAGAGCTTTTGATAGAGAGTAGAATAGAGTGGAAGCACGAAGAAATGTGTATGTGTGTCCATGTCTGTCTGCACAGCCACAAATATGTGTATTTTATTTACCAGCATCACTTGACAGCTAGAGGTATTTGCAGGTGGTGGAAGAAGTGCTCAGATTTTGGACTTAAGTAAAAGTAACAATACCGCAGTAGTGTACAAATACTTTGTGGCAAGTAAAAGTCTTGCGGTCAAAATCTTACCCCCTATTTTGTATTTAGGCACATTCTTTCAATACATTAATAATAATCTAAATGTGTATCTAGTGACTAAAGCTGTCACGTAAATCTAGTGGAGTAAAAACATTGGCCTCTGAGATGTAGAGCAGGGGTCCTCAATGTTTTTCAGCCAAGGACCCCTCAGCTGAGAGACAGATGAAGCAGGGACCCCCACTACATAATGTATACAATTGTGTTACAGATTAAACATTTTCATAGTTTCCATAGATAGCTTCACAAACATTTGTTACAGGCCCCCCTGTAGTAACTCTGAGGGCCCCCTAAGGGTCCGGACCCCCTGTTGAAGACCTCTGATGTAGAGGATTCAAACTATAAAGTAGCAAAAAATGGAAACACAATAAACTTGCAGTAAATGCACTTAGTTTAATGACTTTCCACCACTGGGTCTTTTGTGTGTAGCTGTTACAGTAGCATTAGCGTAGCATCAACACCTCAGACAGCATCGCAGCACATGATTTCTAATTACACAGCAGTTATACAAGCTCTGTCTAAACGCATGACCTCACTGCCTGACCTGGAACAGTCACATGGTCATAATTATGATGACATCTGTAGTCAAGATGGCTGACTTTTACCATCATTCTGGACCTATTCTCCTGTATTTAGACCGACAGACAGACAGACAGACGGACAGACAGATGGGAAAGATGAGAGGCAGACGGGTGTTGGAGAGACAGACAGTAGGAAAGCTGGAAAGGAGACAGGGTAGGAGAGAGTGAAAAACCAAGAGGGAGACAGTGTAGGAGAGGCAGACAGTAGCGAAGCTGAGAGGGAGACAGTGTAGGAGAGGCAGACAGTAGCGAAGCTGAGAGGGAGACAGTGTAGGAGAGACAGACCGTAGCAAAGCTGAGAGGGAGACAGTGTAGGAGAGACAGACAGTAGCGAAGCTGAGAGGGAGACCGTGTAGAAGAGAGACAGACATTAGGAAAGTTGATAGGTAGACAGTGCATGAGGTACAGACAGTAGGACAGCTGAGAGGAGACAGTGTAGGAGAGACAGACAGTAGGAAAGTTGATAGGTAGACAGTGCATGAGGTACAGACAGTAGGACAGCTGAGAGGAGACAGTGTAGGAGAGACAGACAGTAGGAAAGCTGAGAGGGAGACAGTGTGGGAGAGACAGACGGTAGGAAAGCTCAGAGAAGACAGTGTAGGAGAGACAGACAGTAGGAAAGCTAAGGTACCACCGGTCAGGTTCTAATCAGTTGTAGTCAAGAGCACAGCTGGGATTTTAAGATTCATCTGGTGGCGTTTTTTGACCTCATGGAAACACACACTCTCTCTGTGTGTCTCTATCTCTCTTTCTCTCTCTCTCCCTCTCCCTCCCCCCCCTCTCTCTCTCCCTCCCTCCCCCCCCCCTCTCTCTCTCTCCCTCCCCCCCCCCTCTCTCTCTCTCCCTCCCCCCCCCCTCTCTCTCTCTCCCTCCCCCCCTCTCTCTCTCTCTCCCTCCCCCCCTCTCTCTCTCTCTCCCTCCCCCCCCTCTCTCTCTCTCTCTCTCCCTCTCCCTCCCCCCTCTCTCTCTCTCCCCCCTCTCTCTCTCTCTCTCCCTCCCCCCTCTCTCTCTCTCTCTCTCCCCTCTCTCTCTCTCTCTCTCTCTCTCTCTCTCTCTCTCTCTCTTTCTCTCTTTCTTTCCTCCCTCTCTCTCTCTCTCTCTCTCTCTCTCCCTCTCTCTCTCTCTCTCTCTCTCTGGGTGAGCCTCACGCCACCTGCCCTCTCTGCTCTTACTTCCTGTTCCTGTCAAACAGCCAATTGCAGGCAGCTCAGTTTGGATTGCATCCATTCATGCTGCGGTAACCTTGGCGACGGTAGATACACTTCCTGGAGTGTGAGATTAAAATAGAAAATGGAGTAGTGTGTTGAAGAGGTCTGGTCCAGGTCAGCACATATGCTTCTGACAGCTCTCACTGAAGAGTTTGATCCGTAGGGACTAAGGGTACAACAGTTAATTGAACTATTTCACTATTACGTTTATTTTTTACATTTACTATCATTTATTTATATATTTTTTTAATTCTTTTGTCATTAACAACAATTAACGTTTACAGGTCAAACAAATTTTGTTTGACCTGTAAACAGGAAATGTCCTGTTTTGGGTATTTCCTGCTGAGAGCAGTTTTTCTGGTCGGGGCTAAACACCTCACCTGATCACCACGCTCAGGTGCATTTCAGTGATGTCATCAGATCAAAGTCACTGATGGCAGAAGACTGGTGTAGTTAGGAATTATGCCAAGGCACACCAGTCTTCTGATGCTATATACCCTAGAGTGCATCGCCATCTTCTGGCTAAAATAATGATTCAAGGAGTGGACACCTCCCCCCATAGCACCTGGGCAGAAAAACTACAGCTTAGTTCATGACTTCATGAACCAATTTTTATATTCTTAATTTGAATACATATTACTGTTCTTAGGCCGACTTCCTGTTTACAGGCTCTTTTTAAAGATCTTGAAAATCTTATTATATTTTATTATTAATTCTAATTCTATTCAAATTGAAAATAAAATAGATAAAAATAATTTGAAATGATAATAATACATTGTATTGGAAACATAAAAAATTTACATCGTTGTGACCCCGTAAAAATGGCTCCCGAGCCATTGTTTGTGAAGCCCTGTGCTTAACGAGCACACAGTGTATTCTGGTGGTATTGTTGCTGTTGTGTTGGAGCTGGATGACAGCAGAGGAAGGCATGCGGGAAGTTGCTGCTGACGTTTGTTATCATTCATTTCATGCATAGTTTACTTTTCAGGAAGCTGGCAAAGAAAACCCTTTGTGAATGAAGGGTGTGTGTGTGCGTGTGTACGTGTCCTGTATTACTATACTTGTGAGGACCAAACGTCCCCCACACAAGTATAGTAGCATGTAGTTTAGAAAAACAGATTTTTAGATAATGTTTTACAGTTAGGAAAAGATTCAGGTTGGTGTTAGTGTTAGGATTAGACATTTAGAAGTTAGGTTTAGGGATTAGAGATTGTCATCATGTCGATCATGCCTAATTTTCACATAGTCGCGTGCCAGTGTCGTGCACCGAAAAATGGCAGATCTACAAGCTCACAACGCGTCGCGCTGTGAGCTTGTAGATCTGCTATTTTCCGGCATTAGCTTACGGTAAGAAAGGGCAAACAATTGCGAAAATGGAATTCATAAAATTGGCGTCCTAAAATGTTACTGTCCTCACAAGTATAGTATTAAAAACCTGTGTGTGTTTGTCTGTCTGTTGGGGTTGTTCTGATTAACAATGACATTGTATATCGCACGCCCTCTGATTGCCACACTTCTTCCCATGTAATGGCGCTTCTCTAAATTGTTATTTGATTGTTTAAATGGTTAGAAATCCAATGTAATTGGTAGAAAACTAGAAAACTAAATAAGATAGATCTTCTCCCTTCCAGTGACAGGCAAACCCGACTAATTTATTTTGCAAAGTGCTCCCATAGAATCTACGATGATGGTGTTTGTTGTTGTTTTAAGTGATGATTGCAAAACTGAGAGGGATTGAGAGGGATCATAATTTGATTCACTCCGCATGCAGTTTTAATAGAAGCAACTTTTCACAAGGCAGGCTGTGTTTCATCAGGGTTTAACTCATCTCACACTGACTGTGTGTGTGTGTGTGTGTGCGTGCGTGCGTGCGTGCGTGCGTGCGTGCGTGCGTGCGTGCGTGCGTGCGTGCGTGCGTGCGTCGTGCGTGCGTGCGTGCGTGCGTGCGTGTTTACATCTTTGACCGCTAATGCACCAGATGTTGTTGTGGTTGATGAAGAGTCCAGAGAAGTGTATTAGAGATAGCCTGGCTTTTATGACCAAGGTCATTAAATACCAACCGCTTCTATAAACCATCTCAGACCTGGGCTATCAGGTGCAGACTATTTGTTTTTATATTTGGTTGGTAGCCTGGTACATACCCACAGAGTGGTTGTTAGAGGGTTTCAACAACTTGGGATGCCCAAAAAGGAGGCAAAAAGGCTGGCAAAGTACTGTCCCCGTCTCTGCCATAATTGGCAGCTGCTACATATGGCAGAGACACTGCTACGTATACCCATAGAGTACTGAGTGATACGCTTATTGTACCATGAAGAGACATATGCCATGATTTTGTGAATGTAACCTTGACTGTACTATTTGTGTCCTTGTATGCTCTCCTTTATTTGGACATGAATACATGTTAAAATGTGTGTTTTGAGGGGGTGTGGTTGTGATTTCCGCAGTATATCTACAATGCTCGTGGAAAGAAGCTGTTTTTCAGTAGTCTCTTGGCTAGCATGGTTCTCTCAGCCTGCCTGATGGTTTGTTGGATGGTGACAACAGGGGGCGTCCAGGGCGTGAGGGGGTCCTCAAAGATGTTAGAAGCCTCTTCGCGGAGAGCGGCTCGATTTGAGTGTCCCTCACTGCTGGTGGTGGAGACGATGCACTGAGCCCTTTTAACCACCCCGCTGCAGGTCTTTTCTCTCTGTTGCAGGACTACCAGACTGTATAGGCATGAAAGGTTTGAGAACCACTGCCTTAGGCGGTGTTGCTAGGGAGATTCATTGAGCTATATGGGCAGATTACTGGGTAGGCAGGGTCTGGCGCTCAAACAGTATAAAAAAGGCTCCCGGGTTGCCAGATCATGTGCACATATCCCCCCACGGGTATGGACTAGTACGATACAACTTATACAATTCGGGTGGTTATATTTTGTCTCTCTGCTCTTCTATTGAGACATTTAGATCGTGTCAAAGGTCATGTCTCACCTAGACAGGATCTAGGTGAGACATGAAGGATCTGACACAAATTCGTAATTCATCCCCCTGAGCACGCAGGCAGGCTCTATCTTCTACTACTCAAACAGAGAGCCGTCCCTTTTGGAACCTCAACCTCTTAGGAACAACTCACGGCCAAAGCACTGCTCCACTTCTCTCCCAACTTGCTACAAAAATCGCTCATAGCAAAAGTATATAAACAACTTCTATTTTATTTTCACCTTCACATGTGTCTCCTTTTATAATAATCATAAAGTGCTCTATATTTCAGCTCGCAATTTACTTCCGCCTGGTCTGTTTTAAACAGCCAATCATCTGCGACACAGTGAGCAGTGAGCACCCTTTGACGGGAGGGAGAGAGAGAGAGGGTGAGAGAGAGAGCGAGGGAGGGAGTGACGGGGAGAGAGAGAGAGAGAGCGAGAGAGCGAGAGCGTGGGAGGGAGGGGGAGAGAGAGACAGCGAGAGAGAGAGAGAGAGAGAGAGAGAGAGAGAGAAGGACAGGGGAAAGAGTGAGAGAGGGGGAAAGAGAGAGAGAGGGGGAGGGAGGGGAGGGAGGGAGGGAGCGGGAGAGAGAGAGAGAGAGAGAGAGAGAGAGAGAGGGGGAGAGAGAGAGAGAGAGAGAGAGAGAGAGGGGGAGAGAGAGAGAGAGGACAGAACAGCCTCGGGCTGTTGCCTTGCACAACCTCTCCGTGCTCTGTGTGTGTGTGTGTGTGTGTGTGTGTGTGTGTGTGTGTGTGTGTGTGTGTGTGTGTGTGT